>NW_026641327.1:2377500-2545000 GCF_028554395.1 Pezoporus wallicus | reverse complement strand
TGGATTGTTAGTCTTTTGCAAATAAAAAGAACATAAAATGAAATTTCTCATTATTTACTGTTCATTATTGGTTAAACAAATATAAATTCTTTGTAGAGTTTATTATTCACCATGTATTGATTTAGGGCCAAATTTTCAGCCCAAGCAATCACTCACACAAATTTGCCTGTTTGTCTGCAGACCAGGATTGGCACACAGAAATTGGGTAATTGTGCATGGAAACTGGTAGTTGGACATACAATAATGTGGCTCACACATATTCAGGCCTGGTTTTGCATTTTCTACAGATGTATATTGGTGAAATATTTGCATATTCAGAAAACTTACCAGATGTCTGCTGGGAATACAATACAGCAGAGAGGAAACAGCCCACTGTGTCAACTTCCTAGTGAGTGAGCCAACTAGGGAAGGTGTGCCCCAATGGGTCTGTTGATTGTGAATAGAGAAGAACTTGTGTGTGATATGCCAGTTGGAGGCCATTTTGGACATAGTGATCAATAAATGATTGAGTCTTTGATTCCTGGAGAAGTAAGGACGGGGGGTCAGCAGAACTGATACCTTGGACTTCTGGAGGTCCTGCTTGACTAATCTGATCTGCCTCTATGCCAAGTGATCCACTTAGTGGATGAGGCAAAGGCTGTGAATTTTGTCTACTTAGACTTCAGTAAAGTATTTGGCACCATTTCCAACAGCATTCTGCTGGAGAAACTGGCTACTCATGTTTTGGAGGTATACTCTTCAATGGGTAAAAAAACCTAACTAGTCAAGCCTAAAGAGTGCTGGAACTAAATGCAGTTGGTGACCAGTCACAAATGGCGTTCCCCAGGGCTCAGTGCTGGAGAGAGTTCTATTTAATATCATTTACCAATAATCTGAATGAGGAAATCAAGTGAACCCTCAGTAAGTGTGCAAGCAACACCAAATTGGGTGGGAGTGTTGATTTGCTGGAGGATGGGAAGGCTCTGCAGAGGGATCTGGACAGTCTGGATAGATAGGCTGAGGCCAATTGTATGAGGTTCAGCAAGGGTCAGTGCCAGGTCCTGGTCTGAGGTCACAACTCCATGCAACACTGCAGGCTTGAGGAAGAGTGGCTGGGAAGCTTCTCAGTGGAAAAGGACATGGAGGTGTTGGACAACAGCCAGTTGAACATGAGCTGGCAGTGTGCCCAGGCAGCCAAAAAGGCTAAGAGCATCCTGGCCTGTGTCAGAAATAGTGTGGCCAGCAGGACTAAGGAAGTGATTGTTCCCCTGTACTCCATGCTAGTAAGGTTGCACTTCAAACACTGTGTTCAGTCCTGGGCCCCTCACTACAAGACAGGTATTGAGTCCAGAGGAGGACAAAGAAACAGATGAAGGGTGTGGAGAATAAGTCTTCTGAGGAGTGGCTGAGGGAACTCGGGTTATTTATCCTGAAGAAAAGGAGGCTCATGGGAGACCTAACCACTCTCTACAACAACCTGAAAGGAGTCTGTAGCAAGGTGGGTGTCAGTCTCTTCTCTCAAGCAACAGGTGATAGAACAAGAAGAAATGGCCTCAAGTTGTACCAGGGGAGGTTTATATAGATTGGATACTAGGTGTGGTGCTTGGTGACCCGGTCTGTTTACCATGGTGGACTTGACAGTTGTAAGTTAATGGCTGGACTCGATAATCTTTAGTCTTTTCCAACATAAAAGATTCCATGACTCTGTGAAAGTTCCTGAAACTTTGCCCTTGTTCATCTTGGTGATAGAATGGATATTAACCTTTAGAAAGGAGAATAAGTGAAATATTTATTGAATCTCCTTTAAGTACAGAAGGATAAGTGCAGGTGCTGAGTGTCCTGCCATTTCATCTATAGATGCATCCTATAAATATTAAGTGTTGCTGAAGAAATTATATCATTTATCTGTTCTGTGAGCAGGATTTCAACAATAATTGCACCTTTCAAAATATTAAATAATTGTCAATTTTTAATCACAACATCATTGTCAGAACTCTTCCTCTAACAGGTCACTTTATCCACATTTTAAATTATTTGTCGTCACCTAAGTGAGGATATTTTATTTCATGTATGGACCTAAACCTCTACCTACTGTAGACAAACATCACTGATTTTCCTTTTTATTCCTCAGCTGCCTGAAAATGTAAGCTATATTCAGATATTCATAGTCAAAACTGTGTAAGCTAATTTTCTGAACATATCTACTAATATGCAGAATATTCTTTCTCTGGAATTTGCTGATATGGCATGAGAGCTCATTAAGCTAAATGTGATTTCCTTTCCTTGTCATTACACAGAAACACAAAGGACCTTGATTTTATTTTTGTTGAGGAAAAAAATTAATTTATGATATTTTATGATGAAATACATTATTTAAAAGAGATTATGAATTAACTATTTTTGAGGAAAATACATCCAAAGATTAATAAAAAATAAAAATATACTGAGAACTTTTTTTCTTACCATAAGTTTTTTCCCTATAAAGTACTTTATAATTTTTATCTGCTTTTTTTCAGTTTTAAATGAAATAATTGTTAAAAATATAACTGTTTTCAAGTAGAACATGTAGCTTTAATGGTATTATAACACTGCAGCAGAAAACAGTTAAACATGCCCTTTCTAACTTACATACATATCAGATTGGAAAAGCAGGAATTTGCCTTTAGGATAGCTCAGTGATAAAGACCCTGGTAGGTTTAGTTCAAATAGCCCTTCTCTGAAAATTTGTGCAAATTAACTCCTAAATCTAAAGATTGCATATGATTTTTCTGCTAGGATTTCCCATCCTTAATCTGTACCTCCTGGAAATCTGCTTTCTCCACCGACTATCCTATCCCTTTAAGGAGCAGATTCATACCTCAGTAGTTCAAGATGCTGGTTAAAGCAGAAGCAATGCTAGCACATAGGCTACCAATGCTTTTCCTTATAAACACATACTAACTCATAAGAGTATATAAAGAAGTTAGGCCCAAGAGCCCTAGGGAAATAGGGTGAAGTGTGTTTGCTCATCCTCCTCAACTACATTGTTTTTAAGCTATTAATGTCCTCATCCAAGCAATGTTAAGTGCATTTAGAGAAGCATTTTGTGCACCATGCTTTGTGATGGATATGATAGACATGACTATTTTTCTATTACTTAAAATTGCAAAACTGTTTATTAAAGATTTTTGGTGTATCCTTTATCAAGCTCTCAAATTTCACTGAGTCATTCTTGATAAATTCTTTCCAATTATGTGAGTTAAGGAATGTATAGGTACGCATTGACTTTCGCACTGTGTTAGTTTACAACCTCTTTAATTACAACCAGTCTCTAAAGCACTTTCACATACCCTTAAATATAGATGACCCTTTTAATATAATTTCATTTGGCTGTTAGTGTTTGGAGAATATCCAACAAAGCACTTCAGCAAATTCAGTAAAGTACATACTATAATTAATATAAAATCCAATAATGATGGTAAACTGGTCTTCCTAGAGAATGGCTGTTAAGACATCATAATCTGGCTATTGGCATAAATATTTTTAGTGAATTAGCTAGCAACATCAGCTTAGAATTCATCCTGACTTAAAATATGATACTTGCTCTGTATGAAAATCATATTAAAGATACTATACCTTAAATGTATGGGTAAGCATATTGCCAATTCATACTACTACTTGTCCTCTCTCACAAATGCAGAGTATAAATTCGACTTCATTTGTACCTTTATATATATATATGTATATATATATGTAGCTGTATAAATTCCACTTCAAATGTAGCTTTACATTTACTACAATGGCAAAAGTGCCAGAGAGATGCACTGAGCTGTACTGTTATTCAAATATTTGTTCCAATATTTATATTCATATATGACTGCGCATAGTCAAAAAAGAAATGATCTTTCATCAACAGCCATTAAGTAAAATCAAACAGTTAAGGCAATTTCACTTTCTAACATACCCACTTAAAATATCTACTCTATATGTCAAACCAGATATTCTAAAAGTGGACTTTAATGGGAATAATGTATCTGACTTTATTTTAAGTGTACCTATCATTCTATATTTGACAGGCAGCATCACAAGACTTTCTAACATGCAATAATTTTGATATTCTTCTCTGTAATGACCTGTCCACCCAGAAGTATGTCTAAGCTAAAAGAATAAATCTCAATCTGAACAGAAAAATAAACTCTTCACAATCATCTTGTTTTCAAGATGCTTCCAATGTTATTATGCCATTAATAATGCATTTTTAGTTGTCAAAACTGATAAGCATCATATTTTTTTCTTAAATACTGTTTATTATAAATCACTTGGTAACAATACATTATTTTGAGGTGAATAAGAAACAAAACCATTCACTGTCAACTGGAATTAACAGTCAGGAAGCTATAGTCTTTTAGATGGGGGAATAGGAAAATTAGCATACGGAGATCTGTTTTAAAATATCAGCATGTACTTGTTGACATAAAAAATGAACAATGCGTAGCCAGGCAGAGAGATTAAAGTCACCTGAAACATTTCCTAATTGTTCTTGTTGGCTAATTAGAAAGTAATGTCTGAGCGACAACAACTTTTTTTTTATAGTCTCAGCTGGGGTTTGTGTCACACGCAAAATAGATATTATATGAAGAACCCTCTCAAGAAATCAAAATAATTTAAATCAAACTTTACTATTGTAACAATATGTTAGTCTTATTCTCAAACCTTTTAAAAATCCTATTGTTTACCAGTTACAATAAGAATTCAATTTCCACATGATGTTTATGTATGTAGAATAGAGGGGAGACATTCCATCAGAGAGATCCCCATTGCTAGAACAGATGGGCATTGTCTCAGTACTGTTAAACAGGGCAATGTGGAACATTTTATTTCACATATAAAGCAAACCTGGTAAAATTAGCTCTTTTCAGTGCTTTTGACACTTTGGTGGAGAAAATCTCCTCTCACCTGGGGAGATGAGTGTAAGACATCTGAATCAGTTCTGACTTGGGGAATTCTGTATGTAAAAACTGACATTTTGTTTTTTCAGTTTCCCACCCAGTGCCTCAGGTCCCTAGAAAAACATGCTAAATGCTAGTGAGAAAGAAATGGTGACGTTCCACCCTCTTATGTCTTACGTGAAAAATTGATATTTTCACACTAAATTATCTCTATAATTTCAATTAGAGAAATTATGGTTAGCTTCTGCTTCTCTGTAATGACAGTGTTTGGCATTTCAACCTTAGATTTCAAGAGATATCCATGAAATTCATAAAATGTATTTGCTAATGTTGGGAAAGAGCCATAGGGAGACTGTGGAACAAATAATGCAAGAGGTACAAGTCATCACTGAAAAATAAAGTCCAGGCATTCTTGTGGGCCAGTCCTGATACCAGTAACATATCCTAAAAGAGTCAAGGCACTCCTGAACGAAAAATAGCCCAGAAGTCATAAACCACAGTTCTTACTAATATGTTAAAAACTGCTAGGATGCTTGGTTGCTAATTATCTTCAAAATTCCAAAACTGAAGTTCAGAAAACCTCAAAAGCATTTCCCTTGGGCTCCCCAAAGCAAAGGTGGCAATTTCATAACTATAATCTTGGTAAAACAGTTTTGTGCATTGTGCTTTCATGCCTGCACACGTTAATGAATGTCTTCTAGCTTCTTTGCATGCTTCAAAACCAAATTGCTACCAACTGGAAAAAAAAGACTTCCACTGCAAGCTTCCTTCTAAAAGAATACAAATAATATAAATTATCATTCCCTGCCAGTTGTCTTGTGTTAATGAGAACTTGTTTAAATGGCAATGAAGAAAACATCAGACCTGTTCAAAAAGATACCATACACTGCCACAAAAGCCTAAGTCATCACACAGGATTTGGTCAGCCAATATTCTAAGCAACTCCAAAAAACATCCTTTGTTATAATCTTACTAGCTGATTTGCTAGAGTTTTTCATTCAGCTGTCTTGCCCTTCATATTCCATGCTTATTGTCTGAATAAGGCAGAAAGAGCTGACAAGTTGCACCTGCACCCAAACAGGTAGATGTTTACTTAATTTAGATGTGTAAACTCATCACCATATTCCACTAAAAATTGCTACCTTTTGTAGATAAATAAAAACCAGACAACAGCTAAGTGAATATTTCTTCTCCAACAACAAGCTTATTTCTTAGCTGATCCTGAAGCTTCATTCAAATATTGTGATGGCTCAATCCAAACCACCAGCAATACATTCCAATTTGTTTCAATTTCTTACCAATCAGCACCCAATCTCAGGCTCCGTAACCAGCATCTGAATAAGTAGAAAGGGACCCCTGCATTAAGAAAAGAACTGCAAAAGCCCTAAGGAAAAATGTTTCAGTATTAAGTCATCTATCATCCCAGATTCATGCCAGGACGACTAAAATGTTCACATGTCTCCACTGAATCACTTTTACTTGGGTATCTTTTACCAAGGACAGTCTCTGCAAGTAGAATTACATGTAGTTTTTGAATACCAACATTATAAATATATATTGCCTAATATCTAGCATAGATGGCATGTTCATGAATTAATGGGCTACTGTACAAAGTATAGTATGTGAATGCAGGACCTGTTGGTCAAGTGGGGAATTATCAACTTTGAATCACACCAATCCTTAGTCTTAATGACTGATCAGCTTCCAGTGCTCTTTTTTTCTCTGTTTCTCTATGTTACTTCTGTCTGGTTTTACTTTTCTTGTCCTCCATAGGTATATAATGCACTCTCTCACATTAGTATACCATAAATCAAGGCTAAAGTTCTCTGGTGGTGATTTATAAGGTCAGACCCTAGGTTAGATCCCTGGTAATCCCTGGCCTGCAGTTTACCTGGCTTTTTTCATGACCCATCAGTAACAGGAAGTATCAGTAGCTGAAACCAAGTGTGATTTGTGTGTTGTGTGACGTATCTTTTACAAACCACACTATATGTCTGTACATTCTGACATGCACATGCACTGTTGATAAAAACAACACAATTCCAAAGCACTAAGTGCTATGTTTCTTATTATTTAGTTAATATCTGTATGAAAATAGAGAACTTAAATCTACACAGTACCTTTTCAGTGTTTGCAACTGATGAAAAATATTAGTTCAAAATAATTCCCATTTAAAAATTTTTTTTTTTTCAAAAAAAGAAAAGTTTTTTTTTTTCCAAAAAGAGAGTCCCTTCTGCACCGTGGAAGAAGTAACCATTCTCATCTAAAAATTATTAATGATTTTAAAAATTTCATTTGTTTTGAATAAATGGGATATTGCAAGCAAGTCTTCATTTTTTTTAACTCTAAATTGTCAAATAAATATTTGAGAAATATGCTGCTAACAATATATTATCAAATAATTTAAAAAATCCTTCTTATTGTATCCTGAAAGATATTCAGACCAACTTTGTCAGCCTAAGACTCTTGCACACTGCATTCAAACCTGAATATTTAACATTCATCTGTGATACTTAAAGTTTAATGATCATTTTTCCCCTATACTTTTGCTAACTCAGAAAAGAGGGTTCAAGTTTGAAAGCATGCTTTGATTTTTACAAGAGCATAGTAGCCTGTTGCACACCATTCCGATCTGAGGGCTGTCACTTCTTCCAGCCATCAAGAGACATCTGAAGAACTAGAAACCTGTCAAGTACTTCTTCCTGTCAAAAGCCAAGAAGAAAATACACATTTTGATCTGGAAATTCATCTAAGACCCGGTACATGGGCTTGCTGATGACAATTGCTTCTCCGTGAGTGTATAATGTTTTTCTTGTATGGTTACATGAACCTTGTATCTGTATCAATCAAAGTGTACTCAAGTATATGACAAAATGCTGAACTTAAGAACAAGCCTGAAGTCCCAGCTGGTTTTCAAGTTAAATAGAATGTGAAGGAGGTAAGAGTTTATGACCAGAAAATAATTGTCTCATTGTAAGAAACTGTACTACAGCAGGAGGCAAAAAAGAAAGGGAAAAAAAAATCCATTCAGAGCTTGTTTTTCCCAGACTTTGCAACTGACACATTTTAAAACACAACAACAAGAACACAAACAAATAAAAGAAATTAAAACAAACCCCACAATACATTTCAGAAATTATAACCATGACAAAGTAATGACAAGCATTTAATTAAGGTGAAAGTATAGAACCACACCATAGCTAGTACTGGAAGTGAACTATGACAGTACAAAATAAGACGATGCTTTAGGACACAACAGACTAAGAAACTGACCTAAGAATATCTGGTTGACCAACGAAGGTCTTGTCTACTCAGGACAAAGTTTTTGTGACAATATTACTACCAACACATAAACTAAATCCTTTGAATTTAGCTGCCACAGTGCAAGAACAATGAAGCTTTTCACAGGCTTATCTGTGTTGGAGATCTCTCTTACAAAGATAATCTTTGAGAAAACTCGTTGTAGAGGACACTGGAGAGTTGCTGTCTTCTTCAAGTTGCAAGACCAGTTATCATCATGTATCTTAACCCAATAACTTGCAAACATCTTACCAAGCAATTAGAATAATTAAGAAATGACTGAGCTATATAATTTTTCTCTGATTGCTAGCCACATCACAACTGACTATTTGGCGTTTATTGAATGTGTAAATATATTAATTCTTAAACAGTGTCTGTTTCCATGTGTGATGTTTCATTGCTCAAAGGAAATTATTTTAGAAAACTATTGTATATAGAAATCTTTTTCTGTGTTACATATCCTCCATTTTCAGTTTTAGATGTTATCTTTTCAGATCCTTTTCAAAGACTTACAATACTTGTGGTAAATGAGTAGTTATTAATTAATGTGTAGACAAACCACTCAGAGGATCTGCAACACAAATATTGTTAATAAGAATATATTATTTTCCATATTTAAATTTTTGGTTCAAAGAAGACAATCTGCAGTAGATTCTTAGCTGTGATAAGAAATAGTTGTGCTATATACGTATAAGATGAAAAATACTGTTGCTGAGACACATTTGACATGTGGTAGAAGGGGGTTCATCCAGGCTTCCAAAACTGGAAAAATTACATATATATATCATCAGCAGAGACCTTCCAGGCTGTTCCCTGACCAGGGGAGCTGGTTAAGCAGGATTCCCAGTGGTAATTATTTCTTCTCTGTCTGCAGCCTTCACCTCACAGGAGGGCAGGCAGTTGATTGGCTTCAGATCTTTTGGTTCGCGAGACTGGTACCTGAGTACTGTAGTGCTTTTTCCTCAGGTCCCTTCATTGCTCTAAATGAATTATCACATAAGCGCTGACAGCATTAAAATTGCATGTAGATCATCTTCTTGGATCAGTCTTGCTAACTTTACTTATCCAGTGTGTTTCTAAAGGTGCTGCTGCTGTTCATTGCCACTCTGCTGCCCTGCCACTATTGTTAACAGTGACAATACTCTCTTCTGCCAATTTATTTACCTGTTGGCTCAAGCAGTACACAGAGCTTGATCTACTCTTTTCTAAAAATTATTCCAAAGGCACTTTTCTTGTGACATTTGAGTGTATTTCTGAATAGCCAAGCTGCTGAATAATTCTTAAGTGTTTTGGTCCAAGGATTCTCTGATGGTACCTTAGCAGTGTTAAATTCTCTTTTGACCTTACTCTTTTTAACATTATCCTTTCTATAATCCTCCATTGAAACAAGATGCTTTTTTTCCCCTTTATTTTTGTGACCACAGACATACAGCTTTTATACCACTGAGAGGAAGTGCACCACAAGCGTGTTTTGGCACTGTTTTTTGCCTAGGGTCAGCAATAAAAGTCTCATTTCCAGAAGCAGTGACTATGAGGATATTAAACACCACTAGAGAAAATTTACTGGTTTGAAGGTGGGTTTTGGTCAAAATTAAAATTGCTTGACTGGTGTATCATCTCAAGTCCACTGAAGGCAATGTTAAAGTTACATGCACTCTAAAGATCCAGGAAATACAGAAGTTAAGAACATATTAAAAGCTAATTTTACACTGAGCTAAAATGCAGTTTGGCAGTTGTAAATGTTGTTGTGGTCTGCTCATTTTGTAGCATCTGACATATTCATACCTTTTTCATTTATAAAATTCATATTACACAACTTGAGCTTTGCTTTTTCGGTGTAATGTATTGCACCGCTTTCCATCACTGACCATAGATTATTTCTCAAACAACACAGACACCCACACTTATTTTATCATTATTACATCTGTGCTTACTATAAGATCTGACTGTTCAACTGCCAAAGAGAGCCATATCTGTATTACACACAAGACAAGGATCTCCTGTATAGATAGCCAGAAAGAGCTGCTCATCACTACCTGCAGGTAAGTAAGATCTGAGCATCATTAAAAGCAGCAGCTGTTCAAATGTAATATCAATAAAGAAATTTAGGATGCTTCAACCCTCTCAGTTATCATAGTATTTCTATTTTTTTCTTTCCTATGCCTCCTCACTAATTTTGTAGTCACAAACACATTCCTTTCTCATTTTCCTTATTTTCCTTGACATTTGTAGAGTTCTGCATTGTGTGGAGAATGAAAGGTGAATCCATGGAGGCCATAAAACTTCAATAAATTGTTCACTAAATTTTCAGTTCCAAACTTTTACACTCTCAAAGATTTCACTTGCATTTTTCTGGTTGCAACATCATATCAGGAACTCTGATTGTCTTTTTCTGGCCAAGTTTTCACCATGCAATGCAAGAGAGTGCCAGAGAGATCTAATGTAGGTTCAAAGGAAGGTTTGCAAATAGAGACTTGCACTGACTCTTTGAAGCAGAGATTCCAGAGACAAAGAACACCCTCAGAAACCCTCCAGGGTGTTAACAGAGACATAGAAACAGTTCTTGGCAGCTCATCCAAGCAAAAACCCTTTACAAGCTGACCAATATTTCAAGTTATCAAGTAGGGTATTACGTAGACCAGAAAATGCCTAATCCTGGTCAGACAAGCACAAATGCAGGCTGCTTGGATAATGGTTTGAAAGCAGGCCTAAGGAGAAAGACTTGGAGTGTTGGTTGACAAGAAGCTCAACAAGACCCAGCAGTGTGCATTTGCAACCCAAAAAGCCAGCCATACCCTAGGGTGCATCAAAAGGAGTATGACCAGCAGGTCAAGGGAGGTAATTCTCCCCTTCTACTCCGCTCTCACGAGACACCCCCTGCAGTACTGTGTTCATCTCTAGGGCCCCCAACATAAGAAGGACATGAACCTGCTGAAGTGAGTCCAGAGGAGGCCACAAAGATGATTAGAGGGCTGGATCACCTCTCGTATGAAGACAGGCTGAGAGAGTTGGGATTGTTCGGCCTGGAGAAAGGAGGATACAGGGAGACCACATATCAGCCTTCCATTACCTAAAGGGGACCTACAAGAAATCTGGAGAGGGACCTTTTACAAGGGCATGGAGTAATATTAGATTTGGATTAGATATAAGGAAAAAGGTTTTGACTGTGAGGGTGGTTAGAGACTAGAGCAGGTTGCCTGCAGAAGTTGTGGATGTCCCATTCCTGGCAGTGTTCAAGGCCAGGTTGGATGGGTCTTTGAGCAACTTTGTCTAGCAGAAGGTGTCCCTGCCCGTGGAGGGGAGATTGGAAGTAGATGATCTTTAAGGTCTCTTCCAAACCAAACTATTTTATGATTCTATGAATCTTTAAGAGTTCTATACTTGAAAGTTCAATTTTGCCATAATTTGCTACTGCATTATCTTTGGTATCATCTGCATAATTTTAATATTTATAGAGAGAGGCTATTGTGGACTAGAAGTTGTGAGACTGGAACAGGTTGCCTGGATAAGTTGTGTATGCCCCATCCCTGGAAGTGTTCAAGGCCAGGTTGAACGGGTCTTTGAGCAAGCTAGTCTAGTGGAAGGTGTCCCTGCTCATGGAACTAAGGCTAAGAAACTTGGGGCTGCTCAGCCTGGAGAAGAGAAGGTTTCATGAAGACCTCATAGCAGCCTTCCAGTATCTGAAAGGGGCCTACAAGATTGCTGGAGAGGGACTACAGGGACTGTAGCAATAGGACAATGGGTAATGGGTTCAGACTTAAACAGGGGAGATTTAGGTTGGATATGAAGAAGAAATTCTTTACTGCGAGTTACTGGAACAGGTTGCCCAAGGTTGTGAATGCTCTATCCCTGGCAGTGTTCAAGGTCACATTGGATGGGGCCTTGAGCAACCTGACCTAGTGAGAGGTGTCCCCTCCCATGGCAGGGAGGTTGGAAAAAGGTGATCTTAAGGTCCTTTCCAAACCTAGTCATTCTATGATTCTATGATCATTAAGGTCCCTTCAAACCATAACCATTCTATGACTCTATGATTCTATGATATGCTACAGACCCAGACTTTGCTGTATCAACTTCTCAGCTTTTCCTAACAGGTAATTTCTCAAAGGTAGTGTAGTAAAATCTTAAAATAAGCAAAAATTCTGCATGATTTTCCAATTTCTGGAGAAGTACTCATTAATGAAATAATCCCTGTATAGCTGACAATCCTGGGATTTTCCCAGAACTATGAAACTCTGATCAGATTTCTAGAAACCTCAAATGTGGATGGTTGTGGGGTATTTCAAGTAGGGAGAAGAGGTATATCACTTTTCAACTATAGCAGTTCCAAAAAAAGAATTTTCTTCATTAGAATCCCTGTGTTATACAAGGATAAGGTAAAATGGACACATTTTTCTGCTCTTCAGCAAAGGTTGCAGACAGAATTCATCTGTTCTCCTCTAAAGTTTATTTCCTACTGTCTTACTCCAGCAGTTGAAGTTAGATACTGCTAATGCAAAAATCTTACCTCAAATGCTCCCTGCCCTTTCCCTACCTTATACTACAATTGTACTATGCCTGGGGAAAACTGCCTGAAGTGAGATCTCCTGCATTGGTTTTAGGATCAGCTAGCAATTCTAGTCAGCATGATAAAATAGGTAAAAGATGCAAAACATGGCCTCACTAGGCATTTGTGTCTGAGGAGCCTAACAGGGAAACCTGAAATGTGGAGTTTAAGTGAATGACAAAATTATTCTTTGTCATGTAAGGAATCTTCAAAGACTGATGAAAATTTCTTTGCTCCACCCTGTGAAATCTCTGATAAGACTACGCAAAAGCATGCTTAGAAAAGCTGGCCAGCAGATGAACCTGAGAAAACTATCATGCCTCTGCTGCTAGCTGAAGAAGTGCCAGCTAAAGGATTGTAAATTTGCCTGCCCAGTGGATCTTGCACTGTTTCTGTCACATGAATAGAAGAATATGCCAAAGCAGACTACTTTGGGTTCCTTTAGGAAAGAAGTGTCTGAAATAAAAAGGTAGCAAAAGCTCCTTCAGGATTGTTTTCCATTCAGGTCCTTGAAGTGATGACCAGATCACATAGCAAGGGTCCCTTCACTGAGGGCCTGCTGTGGAAACTCTTGCTATTATGCCCACAATTAGACACAATAGGGACAGTAGAGAGCACTGCATTTCTACCACCAAAAATTTCAGTGCCTGTTTTTCATCATGGGATGAGGACGAAAGACAAGAAGAAGGAAGCTTTTGGTAGGCAGAGTTGAAGGTGAAAAGGAGCAATAATCATTATAATCATATCTGAAAATACAGCTGATGGAAATTATCAGCTTTTGAGGTAGTGATTGCTCTTTTTTTGCCAATATCAGGGCCAGAAATAATTCCTTAATTTTGTATGTCTTTTATTTCAAATCTGTAACATCTCATACACAGTGCTTTAAGCCTACAATAACAATGTAGACATATTAAAAATACTTCTTTTTTCGGCAGCCTCCTTGGCTTTGAGCCTCACTTCAGAGCCAACCCCCCAAAACACTGAGTGAATTCATTTTATTGAAGCAGTAGGAGCTCAGATACAGAATATGGACCGCTCCAGCCCACGTCTAGCCTTTTGTGATAAAGCCTCTGAAAAGACTGCACACTAGGAAAACTTCCAAAGATTGGTGAAATGTTCAAACAAAACAGTAGATTTCTCATACACACCCATTCTTTGTTGGTGGTCATATTCTGTGAAAATCACCTCCCCCGAGCCCTTCAGGTAAGTTACAACATTGCTCAGAGAAACTCACACTGTCCTGCATTTCACATAGTCAAATCTCCCAAAGGTGACTAGCAAGGCACACATCTGCTTGGCCAAAACTACCTCTCAAATCCAATTCCTCTTCTCCCCACCTATAGGTGATGATACCAGAGTGATGAAAAGGTGCCAAGCAGAGAACCCTGATATCCACTACAGAAAAAGATTGTAGAATTTATCCTATGCCTGACCTTACCCTACCACAACTGATTTATAAGCCAGGCACCTGAGACAAAGGTGTGCTACAAGGGAGCCAAGAGTATGAGCAACATATGATAAGAACACACATCAAGCTTTCTATTAAATATAGATTATGTAATTTGTTTCCTGTGATTTTTTTTTAAACTTTCCAGTCTTTTTTTGCCTTCTATAAGCCTCAAAGAAGTTAATTTTGTAATATCTCAACATTATCAATAAATGTTTTCAGAAATAATAGCTCAAGATCATGCTCTATAGGGTCCTATTAGAAACAGAACTACTTGGTGATGATATCCCATATATTATTACATTTTGAGGTTTGTCAGACAAGTTTTAAGTCATTTAATGTGTGCCATGTTGATTTGGATCTTTCTTAACCAATTGCGCAGGTTTTGGCTGAACTAGATTTTTTTTTCCACAGCAGCTGGTGCCGGCCTATGTTTTGGATTTCTGCTGAAAACCATGTTGATAGCACAGGGATGTTTTCATTATTACTGAGTCAAGGCCTTTTCTGCTTTTCACACACCCCAACAGCAAGTAGGCTGGGAGTGCACAAGAAGGTGGGAGAGGACAGCTGATCCCAGTGGACCCAAGGGGTATCACGTATCATATGGCATCATGTCCGGCATATAAATCTGGGTGAAGAAGGAAAGAGGGGACTTGAGTGATGGCATTTGTCTTCCCAAATCACCATTCTGCAAGACAGAGCCATGCTTTCCAAGAGATGGCTGAACACCAGCCAGCCTATGGGAAGTGCTGAATGAATTCCTTGTTTCGGTTTGCTAGCTTGCACAGCTTTTGCTTTGCCCATTAAACTGTCTTCTCAACCCACAAGTTTTCTCACTTTTACTTTTCCAAATTTCTCTCCACAGAAGAGTGAGGGAGAGGCTGGGTACTGCTTAGTTGCCAGCTGAAGTTAAACCTCGGCACGAATGCATTCATAGTGTGAAACCAAATGTCCTGTAGGAGTCTAAGCATCAACATTATTACCTTATCAACCCACCTTGTAATCTCACAAAAATATCAAATTAGTTTGACAAGATCTATTTTCCATGAAAACACATTGATTGGCATTAATTATATTTCTCTCATTATTAATGAGGTCTCATACCAGTCATCCTATTATTTTCCTCAGGACTGATGTGAGGTTAACATGACTGCATTTACCCCACTTTTCTTGTTTACCCTTTCCTCCCCTTGTACATTTTCTCACAGTCTCCTAGGAGTTCCATATTAATCAAATAACTATTATAGGACATTTCTGCATCACATCTGAGACAAATTTTTTTTTAATCATAATCCTCATTATGTTTCTTACAAAGAAGAAATATTTAGTAGGCACTTTTGCCTTTTCCACATTTTTATTGGTAAATCTAACTGTATCTGTCTAGCAATGAGCCTGTGTTGTTTTGAGGACAATTTCTGATTCAATTTAATTACAAATTTCCCAGTTCTTCACAGCTAAATATTATTTTTTCTTTGTATACTTTCAGCTCCTTTACCAGACTTGTACTCTTTTTTTGCTTCTGCGTTTGTTGCAATTAACTTCTCCTTTCTTTCAACTGTTACACTTGTTTTCGTTACTTTTCTAGCTGCTTTCATCTCCATTTTGCTGTTGTTTTCATAACCTCTGTTTCCTTCTTTCCTCAGTTGTAACACTGATGTTTGGGAGTCTAGCAAAATGTTATCAGAAAGTTTCATATGATTATTTCTTTTTTTTCTGATTTCAGTCCTTTCAAAAGATGCTCTTCCTAGTTGTTTTCAGCTTTGGGAACTTGCTCTTCTGGCTAAGATTCTATTCAATAAAATATTGAAGAAATTGTGATCTGGTCAATAAAGCCTAACTTTCAGGAGTCTAATAGCTACAGCAGATTCTAAACCTGAAATTAGGGGTGCATTTTTCCTCTAGTGTGACTGTGGAGGGCTAGGGCTTGGCTGAGACACGTTAAGTAGAAAGTTAGTTAAAGCTAGATGATAATGTACCTTGTGAGTGGAGATCTGTTTGAATCTCTACCGTTTCTAGAGCTTAGGCATGCAAATTATGCTCTCAAGCATTACTATTCATTTATGACCTAGAGCTCAGAACTTTCTCCTGAAGACTGGTGTCTACATTTGCTCTTCCCAGGAACTGAGTAACCATTTCTCTTTTAAAAAATAAAGAATGACCAGTTTTTGCAATAACTTTTTACATAACATCTTGACAGTAAGAGAACTTTCTCAGGGAAAAGGAAAAATTAGTCGAGATGATTTTTAGTTTATAAGTCCCAATCAGCACCCTAATTTCAGTTTTACACATAGTTTTGAATTACATTGTCTTAATTAAAACAGTTATCAGAATAAAACTAATACATGAAGTGGATATAATTCCAGGACCAGAGACCAAAATGTGGAGTTATTGCCTTCCATGCTCTGGTCATACAATTGAAATGATGCCCTTGAGTACCTACAGGCTGCTGATTTCATAGATCTTGCATTGTTTCCCATTTTTCTACAGAAAAGGCTCATAGCCCTGTTTGAACTTTCCTGCAATCAATGCATTAGGGAGAATGTAAGAGTGAAGCCCTTTCTAAATCATCTGAAATGCTCATAGGTCATTCAGTCACTTATCAAAGAAAGACAGCTTTTGAAACTGCTTTTTATGAACACCCTAATGCTGTTTATTTTTTAATTTCCAGAGTTTCTTCTCTAATTTCAGTTATGATTGAGTTAATGAAGGTGTTGTCTGCTTAATTTTTTGAAGCAAGTTCCTCAGGTAAATGTAACTCTACTACACAATACAGAAGTGAAGGCTCAGGGAACCTTTCTGATTGGAATGAAAAGTACTTTGTGAATATAGGTTCCTACTGAGCTAGGCAGTCACCTACCTCACATAGGATTTTGAGGCTACAATTTTGGGATTTTCACACTCAAGGTCTTCCTTGACTTTTTATCTTTATTTTGAGAGCTGTCATGAGGTGCTCATTCTGACTGATAGGACTGTTGGCATTTGTAAACATATAATGGATTCTTCCAAGTTGGGCTAGCTTATATCTACTTGCCAGTAATAAGTATCTATGATGAAGATAAACTAACATTGTCTGTCAGTATGGTGATAATACAGATATTTTTTATTGCAGGTCTAACAATTTTTGCTATGGAAAAAAAAAAAATCAAACTTTCATAATCTCTGCTTTCAATTGTAAGTCATCTCAACTGACTTTGAACAGCTGATGCTGTCAAGCTGATAACATCGCTGTGCTTCTTGCTAGGTTTTTTAAAAGTTGATCAGGTTGGGGAAATGAATGTATTCTTCATTCAATAGATCCTTCACAGAAAGCCTGTTCTGGCAGTTGCCCAGCCCAGAGGAAGATCACTATGAGAAACACTGTTATTTCCAACAGCAGGAGCTTTGTGATCCTGGTATCAGCGCCGGGCTTTTTGATGAAGTCCCTGTGGTTACCAGCTGGCTCTCACAAAATCTAGATCATATGTAGATGTAGAGAAGCTATCTGGCTGGAGCTGAGCACCTGTAAATTTGGTAGTTTGGTATAAAGAAGCAGTTTGAGGAACGATCAGAATTAGTATTTGCTTTTGCCTGAAAGAAGGCTTACAGGTCTTTATTGTAAAAGTGGGCAATCTCAGAATTGTGCTTCTGATATTAACCTAACAGCAGAGGCTGTGAATCCTTCCACTTCAATTGCACAAGATCTGAACATTGCTGGTCTTATTTTTGATTGAAGCTTATCTCAGTTACTCACGCAAACATGGCAGTTTCACTCCAAAATGCCACAGGTACAGCCAAATACTCCCTGGACACATCTGTTAAATCAGACCAGGGCAGGGTATTTAATGAGACATGTATCACATGTGGAGCACATTACATCTGAATGTCTTAAAACATACTTTAGATTTCAGATGAAATTTGAGAGTTTTGTTTTGATTTATAAAATCCTGTTTAATATGGGGCTTGTTACCTAAGAAACCAGTTATTTCCTTATCCTCTGACTCAGCAGATGAGCTCAGCTTGGATGATTAACCAGACGGTCGCTACAGATCCTTACTTTGGAGCTCAAGGTGGAAGATTTTCAGGGCCTTTAGGTTCTGGAGGATGTTCAGTAGTTCAGTGACAAAGGACTAGATATATTTCAAAGCCTGCTTATTTAGTCAGGCTTTCTCAGAGATAAATTAGGTAAAGCTTGTGCACAGAGCATAAAACTACTATTGCTTACAAGGTGTCACTGTAGATTTTTTTATTTGTATGTAAGTATTAATTTAATTGCTTCCCTATTTCATAATAGATACACGCTATAGAGTGAATATGTAAATAGCCTCTCTCACTAAATTTGCATTGTTAAAAACATTTGTAAAAGATGACAAACAAACTTATCCACATATGTAAGTAAGTACCCATATATGTGGCCACATGAAATGAGACCAATGTGTTTAAATCCAACTCAAGAGCTGACCTGCACATTTTAACTTTTTCCACTAAGAATTTTAGCAGCATTTGCTGTCTTTCTACCTACAGGAAAGTTCTCAGGCACATAATTGTACAACCATACATCCAGGACTCCAGACCCCCTAACTTCTCCAGCTTAATCAGAGTCTATGCAAAAATCCCTTGTCAAACCCACAGGAAACCCTTGAACACTTGTCCCCGCTTTCTAGGATCACCTGTGAACTTCCTGTATCTGTATGAGTCATTCTCAAATTGTTTTTCTAAGAAAGCATTTCTCCTGCAGAAATTAAAAGAGCATGCTTATTTACAATTCCACATTCTAAGGAGAAAAAAATAAACAAAAGAAAAAACAAACTTCCCAATGTGTAAATAATTAAATATAATAATTTTCTTAGTAGAACAAAAAGTATTCAACATGTGATTTGAGGTTTTTTTTTCTTGAAAGGCAATTGCCAACATTTTTATGTTTATAAAATGAGATTTTTTTTTATGAGCTTATGCATGGTTTTAACGTAATAGAAACTTAATAGAATTTTCAGGTTGTTTGGGGGAAAATAGGCTTTTTAAAAGTAACACATCATAAAAACCTGAATTTGATCAAGCTTAAAATTATAGATTTTCTGGTTTTTTTTTTTTTGTTTTATTTTCTTTTGTTTTAGTTAAATTTACTACATGCATACTATTTTGTTTTAATTTTACAGGAGGAATTTTATATCTATACATATACATATACATATATGTACATACATACATCACCTCTACTAGCATAACAAAATAAAAATATGTTGGGGAGCTTCAGAGCAGAACGATATGTAACAGCTGCCTTCCTTTCCTCAGAAGAAATATAAAGGATTGTTTTTCCTTTTACTGTGATCCTTTAAGTCATGGCAACCTTCTCCAGTTGCCATTAATTCGACACCCTGACAACTTAAAGACAACGGCAGCACATCAGATCTAAAAGGAATAGTGTCTAATTTTCTCTGCTAATGCATTGTATCTGCAGAACTGATATTAGAGGTAATTCTGCACATCATGTCTTGAAATCGGATACCAGGAGGGGATGATGAACAAATTGAAACCTCTTGTGGGAAAGAATTTGATAAAATCCTAGCATTCCATAGACCATTCACATGAAATTTACAAGACTATTGTAAATCACCCTAGCTACTTCGAAGAGATGAAAAGATATAGACTGGCAATAGTAAATAAGTACTAGGAAAGGAGATATAACTACGGAAAAAGCTGTTTATATTTGTGTTGTTCAGGGAAGATTGCAAGTAAAAAATTTGGTTTTGAAAATAAATATAGACTAATAATTTTCACAGCTGTTTCTCCTTTATTTTGGTATAGCAATTTTTACAAGCATTAATTCCAAAGAAGGATGAAAGTCATACTGCATGTCCAGCAACATGCTTTTGGGCTTTTTTTTAGTTAGACTTCTCTATGTCTCCTTATGAGAAAAGAACTGGCTTTCTACAAAATTCTTTATACAGAATGTGGAAAATTATTTACAACCTCAGTCTTGTCTCAGAACTGAAATATCAGACAAGGCTGTGTGAAATACTACTGTGATGGCCTTCACTGATCTGCCTGCTTTTGTGTTTTTAGTAGCTCTTCAGTATAACTAAGAATAGTAGCTGTTAATTGCCTTGCAGTGTGATGCAGAAGCCAAGAGAATGCAGAATGTGTTTGAGGTAACCCCTGTACTGGGAGAAAGGTAGTCTACAAATCATTTGATCATTAAGCTACAGGAAAGGGGGGAAGAAGGTAGAAGGATGCCATTGCTCTTCATCCTCCACCCTACACCGTTATGTGCAAGGCTTCAGTATCATGTTTTGTGGGCTCTAGGTTCAGAATCCACTACTGATACAAAGGATTCTTTTATATATTTAAGGATCTCAGTTTATGTACTTGGAGTGTCTTGATTTTATTTTATTTTGGGTAAGGAAGAATGGAAAAAACAGGGTATAAGGAAGGCAATATTGGCATTCTACATATCTAAATACGTGCTCAAGATAAAAGATTTTATAAAGTATTATAAAACTTTAAATTAAACCATCTAGTTTGTTAAAATGTTAATTAATTTAGAGATTTATTGTGTTTAAAAAGTAAACTTGTGGTATGTGATATTCTAGTATAATTCAATCGGTGTGCAAAGAAGATTGTCTATTTAACAGCTGGAAAAGAAACAAGTGACAAACACAACCAGATACCTCTAACAATAATTTTTCTTTTCTGAAAATTAAGAATTAAATTTTCTTTTGATAAGATTTTTTCTAAATAAGAATCACAAAAGTTTTTGCATCTTAATTCTTAATATTTACCATACATGAGTGAAGCTACATTCTATTGTTACCACTATATTTACCACAACACGTTGTGAAGCACATTACCAAAAAATAATTAAAAAGCCCTTGTAGCCTGATGATAACATTTAGTTGTGTCATGTTTACAGTAATACATATTTTCTCTCAAGGTGTTATCTTTTCCTGCAGGGGAAAAACTGTTGTTTCTTACTGAAATTAGTAAAATATATCAGCTAAATTTGAAATCTTTTTTTCAGTAATACATATTTACATTCAAAATAGTAAAAGTCAGTTTGCTTAGATGATTCCATGGATTCCTTAGATTCAGTTCTTCGTTTGGTGCATACTATCATAGATATTTTTTTAGTATACTTAGTTTTCAGTAATAGTTATCAAAATTCCTCATGTGATTTCCCATGAAAAGGGAGTATCTAACTGGATTTTTAATCCTTAGTTAATCAAGCAATACATTGCATATACTATTTTAGATAGAAACTGAAAAGTTCTTTCCACTGCCCTATTATAAAACAGGCAAGTTTGGATGTAACTTAAATCAGTAGTAAAATAACATGGTAAAGTCCCTATACTGTATAGATGTTACATGAAAACAATGCTCTCCTTTCTTTAAACAGCAGCCAGTGCCTAGCCTTTGATGAAGCTATGGAATAATGGAGTGCCATAGGCTATTTTTTTCTGGATTCTGTAGTTCAATACAGGGCTTGTCTCTTCTGTTTGTTTTCAGCTAATTGCCTCAAGATCTAATAAGTTAGTGATGATGTACGCTGAGCACCAGTGACCCCTTGCCAAAAGAAATATTATGTCACACCAAAGTTTAAGGAGCTAGGTTTTTATCAGCCAAATATCTTTTCTCTAAAAGGCTCTAATTTCCACCGTGTAGGTTATAAGTGGCATCTATGATTGCACTGGCTCTTCTAAATGGCTAAGACAGAAGTAAAACCTGAGGGGAAAAGCCAGTGTGGAAGCCAAACAATAACCTGCATGGGTTGTCTTTCTGTAAGTCTTTGGTATTTGTTGTTCAGTATGCCTCAAAGAAAAAAAAAAATAAACAGAAGAAATTATCAATTTAAGAGAATATTCCATTAAAATTGGATGTTTACTCAGGTTTTTCCTCTTTGCATATCATTTTAATGACCTTACTTGCAATGCCTCTTATTTTCTTATTCTTGGAGGAAAGATATCCAGAGAAGGCAAAGAAATTAGCAGCTACTATCAATTATATTGAAATTTACAGCAGATAAAAGCATTAAAAGAATGAGGCCTAACTGATAATTTATCAATCCCACATTAAATAATATTACACATACTGCAAGATAAAATATATTTTCTTTCTTAAAAAGTAAGTCATTGTTCTAGAAAAGTTGAGGTATATCAGAAGCAAGCCCCTTCCAAGGAGCAATTCTGATATTCTCAAACTATTTTTTTTTTAATGGAACCAGAACTCTCTTTTTCAAGATGCTGAATAATTTGAAAAATTCAAAGCATTATAGAAATTGAAGGAAAAACAAATAATTTCCTTACATGTGGAGCCATCATACTGTCTTATTCAAACAGTTTCTCCTCTTACGGGGCAGATCAAAAAAACAGTCTGAACTTTATAACACTATCAATGTTGTAAAGTTCCTAACTTAGCTACCTTCGTGCTCATCAGGACAGTCAGCCCTCAGCTCAGTAGAAATGCCTGTCATGGGAGTCCCAAAAGTCAGCCTGCTGGCAAGTTGCTCCTTCCACTTGTCGACAGGAGACATGGAGAGCAGTCTTTGCCTTGACCCCAGGGTGCACCTGAGTACTCACTCAGTGGGTTGATCTAACAGCTCTATCTCCACTTTTTGTCCTCTGCTAGCCTGCACACTCACTCCTGCCACATCCTTTGCACTGTGGTGTTTTTGCTGTTAGTGTGCCCATTTATTTCACTGCCCTGCAGAAAACAACCCCCTCTGAGAATAGAAAAAAATAAATTTTCTACTGTGTTAGGGAGCTGCATGTGCAGCTCACCAAAACCAAAGGTCTCAAATAGGTGAGGAGGAGGAGGCATATTTTTTTAAGATACAGAATGCTGTGAAGCTGCACCCATCTAAATCTGCATTACTTTGGTCCTACCTCCATCAGTCCCTGACTGACCATTTCTGGAACATTTCTTGCTCTGGCACTGGCCCTGGTTTGGCCAAGTGGTGCCCTGTCTTAGAAAGCTAATCTCTGAAAAAAAGTCTTCTCATTAACACTTCTTCCACAGCACAGGAGGTGTGGGATATGGTCCCAGTTCTTTCCTATGCCCGAAGGGATATGAGCTTGCATTTACCAATGCTCAGGTGGATGCACAGGCACAGAGAGGCTGCAAAGTATGACGGCATAGGGAGCTCACGCACCCTGACCCAATGGCTATTTTGTATAAATAGTGAAATGTGCATCAGAGACTGGAAGTCAAATCTAAAATTATTTTGCCTCAGAATTATGATTTTGTTTTTTCTGATATCCTAAATTATCTATTGTCCCACACCACATGGAATAGCCGCAGCACAAGGTATCAAAACCACACATAATTCATAGGCTTTGGTGTAGACAACCCACAAGAGAAAGAAGAAATGAAATGCACGTGTCCTTCATCCTGTGTGGATACTCCGACCACTGAGCTGTTGGATAACAGGCACTGAGTCCTATTTGCTGCATTTGTGCCTCTTTGCAGTGGGCCAAATCGTTTCATGTCCCAGGAAAATATCTAACACTCTGGGTGGTGCTGGTGAGGTAAGTGGAGGAAATATGAGCCTAAAAGATCTCCGATATTACCTGAGTGCCTAAACTGCTTGGGATTCCCAAGAGAAGAAGCAGCTCTTGCAGGGCAAAGGGACAGGCAGTTCGATGTGAAGGCATCTGAAAGCATAAGAGAAAAACAAACCTATGGATTTCAGATGACTCTGGGGTCAGATGGCAGCTGAGAAGGAATGCTGAGATGCAATATGTTGGATTTAAGCAAGGAGCTTTGTAAGTCTTGTGCCTTTCAAGGAACAGTCAGTTGCTGAGGTATCAGGAAAGAAGTCTAATCAAAACAGTCAATCAAAACATATAAATTCTAGGTGAGCTGCTGGCAAAACGAAACCGAAACCAAAACCAAACCAATATTTTATTTAAATTTGCTACTTTATCAGATAGTATCAAGAGTTCTTATCCAATTTTAAATGGGAAATAAAACTTTTGGGATTTATTAATTAATATCAGGAAATTGGTTTAAACTAATTATAAGTATGAATAATGCATAATGAAGCAACTGAGTGGCCTGACATGATAGGAGCAAAGGCAAATTTGTGCACATCACAATTCTCTGCTTTATAAAAAAATAATAGAAATGCATTAACTTATACTTTTAAAATAGCTAACATTGCTTGTATATGATTTTTAAGCTGTCATGAGGTGAGAGCTCAGGTTCTGCTTCTGATTGGAAATTAGTTAAGACTCAGAATATAGATTATTTTTTTTAACAGAGTAATACATTAATACCTATGTATCTCACAGTTCCTACTACAGCTAGCAATATTTAATATTCATGGATAAACCAACCAATATACAGTAATTGTAGGGTTTTCCTTCATCACAGCATTTTTAATTTCCTTAGATACTGTGATCATCCCTACTTGATATGTGTAGCCATAAACATAATTGTCAGTAGAAAGGGTTAAGAAATGACATGCCAGCATTTGCAAATGCCAGCACTCTTTATATTGGTCAAAATTAGAGAAGACTCTGACAAGTTTCAGGGGGACTTACTGAAGCAAGTTGAGTCGGCGGTTTGATGGTAGTTAAGAATCAGTGTCTTCCTAATGAAAAGAAATATACTCTGGAGAGAATAATGTAAAGTCAATGAGATTGACTCGTGCTAAACTTAAGTGTGTATTTGACTACCTTGCTGCATAAGGATGGCATTACATTCTTGAATTTAATTCACTGCCATACACATTGAATCTTGAAATCTTAGTGATTCTTAACTGCTAAAACTATTACTTATTTGGAGTAACACTGTATTTTTTATTTCCTTTTTTAGGATATTACTTCATCCCCCAAAATTGATCCAATTAATAATTTATTGTGCAACTGTAGAACTATTGTCAAACCAGAAATTACTACAAATATTAATGTTTTAAAATTGTATCAGCTATTAGCTGCACTGGGAGGATTAGAAGAATCTCCTCAAAACATCAAGATTAATTCCAGAAAAAAACTAAAATCCACTCATACTGTCCACTTTTCTAGAGAACACAGTACATGCATTTATTTTTCTGAGATATTATTCCCTCTTCTTTGAGATTAAATGTCCAATATAACATTTATTTCTTCCATTATTTTATGATGTTGTTAAATATGTATTGTTCCATACTTGAGAACAAGTTAGCAATATAATATGCTAGCATGAAAGACATAAAAATATAAGTTGCATGCACGAGTCCTGATTATTTGAAACATTGGTTTGTGTGATGTGATTTAACCCTTTTTCTGATTGAGATCATGTTTGCTATTCCCTTTGTTTAAAATATGTCTAAGAATTCTATTTCTACTGCAAAAATAAATGATGAATTATTTATACGTACCAATTATTTATTATCATTTATGCAAAGCTTGTCATATTATGCATGCATAAGGGGATTAAATCACTGTTAACCCATAATGCCTTTAGGGGCATTATATGATAGCAAAAGGTTGCTTATGTTTACTATTGTAGATAAAGATATACATTAAGAAAATACATATTGTTTATACAAATCGACAAGTTGAACATCAGTTCTGTTAGGAAAATAAAATGTTTATTGAGCAATTGGTTTTATAAACAATGATCAACTAATCTATTTCATGCAGTATACTTACTTTCTCTAGCTTAAAATATGAGTTTTTTTACATGATACTCAAGTTGAATTTAATATAAACCTGAGAAATGGAAATAGTACAAGAATGCATTCCAGCCTCTTCTTTTCTTTCACTATCTCTCCTGGGCCAGCCCTTCATAAGCTCATGGTGCATCATTACACTTTACCATTAAAATAAGTAGGCACAATCTATAAAATGTCAAAAGATTATAATTTTCTATTATTTCCAATAATGAGTCTGAAATACAAGATAATTTCAGTGAAATAATAGAGTTTTTATACTAACATAAGTAGGTGGAAAGATTACATGGAGTTGATTTAATGGCACACAATATGGAAGCACAATTTTGCAGGGTGTGGGCCAAACTTATGTTTAGTAGTACAATAACAAAACAATTCTTACATTTTGACATCATGCTGTAAAACAGAAAACATTTTTAAAGTTTGTATAGAAAAATGTTTTTTCCAGCTTTAATAAACAAACAAGTGCATCTAATTCATAAAGGGATTAGGGCATCACGTGTGTGCTTGAGGATGTTTCATATAATGGCAGGGTGAGAGAGTAAATCAGCAAGAGTCAAATGACAACAATTTAATGCAGTCACTCTCCCGAGTTGCAAGATCTTGTTACAAATATGGTTCAGGTCACAGTCTAAACATAGTTAAAGGTCTTAACCTAGTTCCTGAAGAATGTGGGTTCACATAACAAAACTTGCCCCTCAAAAGCGCACATGCAAGTCTCTGATCAAGGCATTCTTGTTCTCATCTTTTCTTGTCCCTTTTCAGCAAAGCAACATGTTGGTTTCCTGACCTATCCCAGTTCGACTCCCACAGCAGCTTAATTTGTTTCTGTTCACTCCAGAGCCTACAGGTCCTGAGGATCTGTTGTTTTAGCTGTCATGGCACTTTAAAGCCTTTCCTAAGTAGTCAGCACAAACACGCAGGAGCATATGTCAGAACTGAAGGCTGAGAAACTGAAAATAACAAGTCCTGTGGCAACAGAGCTGAGGACAGCTGGTTCACTGATCTTGACCAGCTAAACTGAAGGAAAATGTATAACTGTTATTGTATGTAGATTAAGAAAAGCTCAGGTCAGGTAAACATAACATAAGCCCCCAAGGTGACCTCCATGTTAAAAGCACTCCCAGGGAAACAGCAGCTTCAACCCTGACTCCAAACCAGACTACGTTATGAAATCTCGCCCTATCAGCAGCCCCTTTTTCATATTGCAGATTAGTGTTGTAACATCCTAACTTTTACTAACTGCAATTGTAGCCTTGTTTAAACCAGCTGTACTAAAGGAATATGCTGCAAATAAAACTGTCCCCTTGTTTAGGTTGATTTGAGGTCAGAACAATGCCCTGGCTTACACTGAGTTATTCTGATTAAAACTAATACAAGTGAGATCAAAATCAAGTCCACTGACTGTAAAAAGCAAAGAATGTATTAAAAGAAGAAGTAGTTTGAGGGCATGTAAAACCTCTAGCTTGTTTTTTAATTAATATTTTCTTTTTGTGACATAGCCCCAGGCATCCAAATATATATTCTTCTAATCCCACTTGACCTCAACACAACTGTTTATGCCAAGGGTGTTCTTATGTTCCCAAGACTGGGGTTTAGGATAATGGATTCTACCAAAGGGCATTCTTGCATTTTTCTTTTATCCTTTCATTTTCAACCACCTTTCCATCCATGTTTTAATCCCAATTCTCCTCTCTCCCATAGATACAGTCTCATGCATAATATTCCTACAGATGCTACACTAAGGGCCATGCCTATAACAATCAGTACTAATAAATGCCTTCTTACCTCCTAGCTACTGGGCTGAAGAGTTTCTCTCTACCTCTGGGCTCTCTGTACATGTTGCTGCTATCTTATTTCTGCACAGATGATCCATGAAATCAAACAAATTTATTACTTAATATAGAAAGAGAAGAAAGGACAGATTTTCACAACTGATTTGCTGACTGAAATACCAGGTTTTGAACAAACCTTGTCTTAATTCTTTTTCTTTCTGTTTATGGCATGACTTTTGTAAAAGGTATCTGAAAAAACATTGCTGTCAGAGGTGAGCAGATCAGGATTTCATTCTGTGTTAGCGTAATCAGAAATTAATGCACAAGATTTTTGTGTGCAATTCTGAGTAATTTTTGTAGAAAATGCATGAAAAATTATTTGTCACTTGCATTTATTAATCAAAATAAGCTTTCTTTGAAAATTTTACTTAAGAAAATCAGTAACAGAAGTTAAGATGGAATTTGAAGATGGAATTTGTGTACGTATATGCCCTTTGAAGTGTTTCCATTAATATTATATTAATGTCTTAAGGTCGTCCTTACTCAGGACTTCTGGTAATGGAACCTACAGCGAAAGCTACCGCATTTTACAATATTGGAACTTGGGCCTATTACTGTTCCTAAACTGCATTTTAATGTGGATTACTGATAGCCAGTTATGGGAAATACTACTATGTGATTCATTCCTGGAAGTTTTCCCCTTAACAAGGAAAAGCATCAAAATATCATCATTGACTTGATCATTGCTCTGCGATCCTGAAGAATAAACACTTTAAAATCTTGACAACTGATTATGGAGGAGAAATAATTTTAAAACTGTTGCAAAATACAAACAGGTTGTAGTATGTAAAACACAATTCCCCATGTAGTCATATGCACATACACTGATAGTCATTCCCTGAATCTTAAAGTAATTTAAAAGGATAATTAGTGTGTAGTGCCTGAATTGGTTCCTCAGAGGGTTAGTGTCCACCCTGTTTGTCACTGTTTCTTGCCTAATCCTGTCTAATGAGGGTTTATGTTAACATGGCTAAGCACTTGCAGATATGCGCTACCAAGCTATCTGAGCTTAGAGAAGACATGCTGTTCAAATGTCAGTGCCTTTGGCTATCATGCTATAAGATACTGATTATTACTTATTATGTTTCATATTCAAAAAGCTTCCATTTGTACTTGTTTGTAGGCTGTTGTAGTTCTTGTGCAGGTAACAATCCCTGTGTTTTTCCTAGATTTACATTTTTTAATGTTCTCACTCCTTTGTTAGTAACTCTCTCAGTGCAGTGAGAAATACACTGGATTTACTGCTTTAAAGCATTTAGTGCATGTTAAACAGAGCTACATCAAAACTAACACTAAAGTTTAAACATTGGTAGAAATGCAAATATATACTTACTATCTATTTATACTTATATATAAATATAAATATACATATATACTTTTACGCTGGGGTTTGGGTAAATTTTGGGGGGGTGCTTTTTTTTTTTTTAATTGCCTCGCTCTTGCCTCATCAGAATACTTCAGTATAAAAAGTTAGGTCAGATCTATCTAGTGTGGGCTAGAGGTTTTCATTTCAAAGAAGAAAATAATTTCTTTTTTCCTCTTTCCTCCTGTTTTAGAAACTATCACACCCTGAAAAGCATTAAACATCACAGTCAGACCTTTTCTCTCTGGCTAGTTGTGATTATCCTTCACAGGTAGGAAGGCATCCTACTAGAGTCTGAAATGAGAGGTCAGTCTTCAGATCTGAGAGTTGGTGCAAGCCTTTTTTCATTCTATAAAGGTGAAGATTCACTCCTGTTATAATTGCCTACATTAGGTATTTCTACATTGCTGTTAAAAAGCAGTCTCAGGAGGGCATGCAAGGAGCTGACTAGCATGTACTATCCCATCCATACTATTGCCTGTCAGGTTGCCTAAGGCCTGCCTGCAGGCAGCCCATGAGTAGCCTGTTTTGGCATATCTGGAAAAGTGCTAAGCTACCAGCGACATCAGGGATGGAGGGTCCTGGCCACTGACTCCCCTCTAAATGCAACACAGATATATCAGGACAGTCACTGACACTGGTTTAAAATCGGGCAAGCATGCTGGCACAGCTGCTGCTCACCCCTTAACTTCTGAAGGAAAAAGCATCCTACACGCTGGATTGCCCTGCCCAGGAAAAATCTCAGATCACACACAGGTGATTCAGCTGGTGCATTGTCTTCAAGGGTAAAGCAAAAGAGGGCAACAGAGCAGCAGCACCTAGCACACCCACACCCCACCCTGTCTGAGGCCGGTACTGGCTTCTAATTGCTCAGTTCCTTCCATTTCCCACCTTAAGACTTTGAGCAGTTTGGTTTACTGTGGGTAGAGTGGATACCATTGTGATGCACTGAAACAGAAGTATGTGGGTTTGTATACGTGTTTAAGTCAAGCCCATAATCCTAAAATAAATTAGCCTGAATACTTATATTTTCAACCAGATCAGTCTTTGGATGTATCACTGGATTATACAGTTGTAATATATATAAAATGTAGCTGAACCTCAGAGTTTAATAGGAACCCTTCTGAAACACTACAGTTTCACTTTCAACACCACTCCAGAGTGGTGTTGTTATAGCTGAGGAAAATGGAAGTGTGCATGCCAACATCCTGCTTAGTTTCATCATGTGTGTCACTTAAAATTTGTGTGGCATCTGTATCCAACTAAAACTCAGCTAAGGCATGCTGTAAAGCTGCTGAATTTTCCTGTGTCTTTCTACAAACCTGTGTTAAAAATGAATGCTATAATGAAATATTTAACTCAGAGAATTCACAGCTGAATTTTTTATTTTAAAACATATTAGTTAAGATATCCTTAATTGGAGGAAATATCAGTATAATTTAGAAAATAATGACACTTTCTATTTCTCCATTTCAATATTTTTCCTTGGCTAGTAGAAACCCTTAGCACTACATTAAATGTGATGCTGATTTGAGACCTACTTGGAAAGAATACCAGACAAAACTCCCTATTCTATTGTTTGGGGAGTTTTGATAAGAAGAAATATTTTTAGGCAACTAGTCTAAACAGAAACTCACGTTAGAATGATCCTACAAAATAAGTAATAACTATCTCATACTAAAGCTGACATCACTATAATTGTTGCAGTAATAAAGCATTTTGTCTTTGTAACCATTAATAAGACAATAACAATAAACCTAGTGTCAGAAGAACTGCCATATTAGATCTGATAAAGTGGCACCCTGGCAGCACCTTCTCTCTGACAATCAGTTTGGGATGCTCAGAAAAAGAAATGAATCAAATCTAAGATGAACTTTTATCTAAAATACTCCTTGCCCTCTCAAAACCAGTAGATTGAGCTAGACCTGTGTATGCAAAATGTTTACGTGGAACAAATGTGTCCTTCTTTTTGAATCTGTTAATGATTTTTACTTCCTTAGGATCAGTATCGTGGCAAAAAGATTCACAGTCAGAATAACAGTACAAAATCACTGACTGAAAATTTTTATTTCTCACCCTAAAATATATGAGCAAAATATAGTATTTTATACTATAGTTTACTATGTTTTATAGTGTAGGAAGCTTTCACTGTATGTGAAAAGTAGAGCTGTTCGCCTACCAGATGGGTGTGTAGGGGAGGAGGAGGGTTCAACTTGCTGAATCATTTCTGGTACTAAGATTCCATCTCTTCTTCAAGTTAGGAGATTAATTTTAAGGAGTAAACCCAACCTTCTTTTAGCTACAGAAGTCTTTGTGTATTGACTTCCCAAACTGTTTCCCAAGTCATAAGCCTTGATGTAAGGAAAGAAGTAACTGGCTATAAGAAAGGATGGGAAACTACTGACAAAATTTCCCAAGAATATAACTCTACATTCTTTATGTGTTATCACCTGTGAATTTCATTTCTTTAGAAGATAAAAACAACGTCATGTCCCCTATTCCCAGAGTGTTATGCCTGCTAGAGGGAATACAGCTTCCTCAGCTGCCAGAGCTCATCCCTGCTAGACAAAAGTAAGTCCCATCGAGCTTTCTTGGGCTAGCAGCCACATAGGTTATTTTCTGCTATATCAGTCCTGCAGTGATTAATAATTAATGAAAGCTGAATCTGGTCCATTGTTAATTTATTTAAATCACTTAATTTCATTATATCATAGGCGAATTACAGGAACAGTTACTGTTTTGGCCACGCAAAAACGTCTGTGGCAAAGATGTACAATGTTTCTCTAATTTGTCTCCAAGGGAATTTAATTAATTGTGAAGTGGGCAATATGGTAAATGCTGGAATTTGTATTAATCATTAGCTCAGTAAAAAGTTCAAATCCTGCTCCACTCATCCTGACCAGGAAGGGCCAGAAGGCTGTAGCAGAACAAAGGTAGAGGCTCTTCTCCAGCTGCTTGTTCTGTCTTAGTGGCATTCACTTTTGATATCTACTGCATGAGGTCGTCTATCAGCAAAATGTGCACCAGTGTTGATACTGTTAGCCCCCCAAGCACCCCAAATATAAACCAGTTGATTTTTGCTGTCCTACAATATCCCCAGGAAATCAATTCATTCTTTCATCTTCATCCACACAAAGTCGCACTAGGAATTCAGAGGAGGAGGTGCCAAAGAAAGAGAAAGGGCAAAACAGAGACATAATATAATCACAAGAGGTAACCTTGGACTGTTATAGAGTATTTTAAAACTATGATTTTTTGAGTGAAAATCTATCTACAGTGAACATTTCACACAGTAATTGACATATTCAGCAGCAATTTCACACAGCTGTAGTCATCAGTCATTTGATATATAGAACTACAGTATCCTACTGCTAATGAGTTTCAAGTGCATAATAAGTTAATTTGATTGACAGCTCCTGACCAATAATAGAGTCAATTTTTACAGTTGAAATAAATGTTTCTACTATTGGTATACATTTATTAATTTCAGCTTTAGAAAAATAATCATGTTTTAGCACCATGGTAGTCATGAAAAAAATATGCTACCAGTTTTAGGCATAGGCTCTTAAAAAAAGCTTTTAAACAGTTCTTTTTAGTGAGTGTATCTGTAAATTTAAATCTGTCAAGACAAACAGGTTTGTGCATCCAGCTAAGAAGCCAAGCATCTATCTACCAGGTCGGCATGTGCTGCTTACATGGATTGTTCACAAATAAGTTTTGTGACTTATCTAAGAGTAAAGATGAAGATTCATATTTGTATTGAGGCCTCTTTAAAACCTCATCCTGAGTGTGATCCATTTAATAAAGCTGAATTTCCTGGAGAAGATGCAGTATGGCAACTATATCATACATTCCAGTTATTTCCATGGTAGGAGTCTCAGAAGCGTACAGTAAGAACTAAATACCAGATTGTTTTAGCAAGGAATTTTATCCTATGTCTGACATTGTAAGCAAATTATGTTGCTTCTCCAGTAGTTCTCTTGACTGCAGGATACAGAATAGTTAGCCATAGCAAAGCAACAGTGAAAAAAAAAAATCCAGTAGTGTTATCAACTTTAATGTGATGAAACCATTTCTCAAAACTGCTTCCAGGACTCTTCTTTATTAATCAAAAAAAAACAAAACCAAACCACACCCACAAAAAAAAAAAAAAAAACACCCAGTAAACTCATTTCCAAGATATGCTAAACACTTAACAAATAAAAGAAAGTAGATCGGCTAATTTAACTAAGATGCCTGACTGAGAAAGTTGGTGACATCCTAAATACCTACAAGTATACAACAATTTAGTTATAACACCACTCTTGCAGCTATGTTTTTTTTGGAGGCAAGGTTCACAATGAAACATTTTTTGATGGGACACACAGGAAATATTAAAGTATTCCAATACTTATTTTCCTTTAAAGAATATGCAAACAAACTATTTTACTTCCACTCCACTGAAGATGAATTAAAACATAATTTAATAGCTGCATTTTATTTTGAATCTGTCTACTTTATAACTGTATATTTGATCTGGTATACAGATGTCAGACAGGAAGAAACACAGAACTCTGACTCATACAAAGGACATGAAACACACAAATAACATAAAAATACATTTCAGTGTAACAGGAATAATTTCACAAGCAAAAATGCTCTGGATGCTCAGAGTTATTATTTGGGTGCCTTTTGCCAAGTATTCTTCCAGGTTCAATGTCTTCATGGTCAGTCTCTTCAGCAACATGCCATTTGTGATATCCCATCCTTTCCTTTAATGAACAGTTTTATGTGGTTTATCATGTGGTTGATCACATGGTTTATCACGTGGTTTATCACATGGTTTATCATATGGTTTTCACAGGTTAAAGATCATGTAAGAAGAAAGGAATTAAGAGAGCATAAGAGTACTGCATAGCAGGAGTACACATTTTGTAATTTATTTTCTTGCAAAGTCAAAGCATTATGCTTTAAAATACAGTGAAGTAGTGTCCTGAATCATTGCAACTGAAGAGGAAGATATTTTCTTCACAGGACTTTTAATAGAAATCCATACTAAAAGGAAACAAGGCTTCCAACATCTTGTATTTGTGACCGTAGATTCTGTGTTCAGAGTGAGGTTTTCCAGAGTAAAAAGCAGTCATATTCCTATCTCTCATGCAGTTTGGTCCTCCAATAAGCATGCTTAAAATCATCAGAACCAATCTAATTAGTGCTATCACCATAAAAAAGCATAAAGAAATTAGGAATAGATATATATTCATCTGTGAATGCAAAGTTCTTAAATAAAAACAAACTATTATAAAATATTTTCCTGATGACTGCAAAATGGGAAATATAACCCCCATTTTCAAGAAGGAAAAGATGAATGACCCAGGGAATTACAGACCACTCAGTCTCACCTCTGTGCCTGGCAAAATCTTGGAGCAGATTCTCCTGGAAGCCATGCTAAGGCACATGAAAAACAACAAAGTGCTTGGTGACAGCCAGCATGACTTCACTAAGGGGAAATCCTGCCTGACCAATTTGGTGGCCTTCTATGATGGGGCTACAGAACTGATGGACAGGGGTAGAGCAGTTGATGTCATCTACCTGGACTAGTGTAAAGCATTCGACACTGTCCCACATGACATCCTTGTCTCTAAATTGGAGAGACATCAATTTGATGGATGGACCACTCAGTGGATAAAGAACTGGCTGGATGGCTGCACAGAAAGAGTTGTGGTCAATGGCTCAATGTCCAGCTGGAGACCAGTCACAAGTGGTCCCCTCAGGGATCAGTGTTGGGACCGGTCTTGGTCAACATCTTTGTCGCTGACATGGAGAGCGGTATTGAGTGCACCCTCAGCAAGTTTGCCGATGACACCAATCTGTGTGGTTCAGTTGATACCCTGGAGGGGAGGAATGCCATCCAGAGGGACCTTGACACGCTTGTGAGGTGGGCTGATGCCAACCTCATGAGGTTTAACCATGCTAAGTGCTAGGTCCTACACCTGGATCGGAGCAATCCCAGGCACAGCTACAGGTTGAGCAGAGAAGAGATTCAGAGCAGCCCTGCAGAGAAGGACTTGGGGGTGTTGGTTGATGAGAAAATGAACATGAGCCGGCAGTGTGCACTCGCAGCCCAGAAAGCCAACCGTATCCTGGGCTGCATCAAAAGGAGCGTGACCAGCAGGTCAAAGGAGGTGATTCTGCCCCTCTACTCTGCTTTTGTGAGACCTCACTTATAGTATTGTGTGCAGTTGTGGTGTCCTCAACATAAAAAGGACATGGAACTGTTAGAACAAGTCCAGAGGAGGGCCACAAGAATGATCAGGGGACTGGAGCACCTCCTGTATGAAGATAGGCTGAGAAAGTTGGGGCTGTTCAGCCTGGAGAAGAGAAGACTGCATGGAGACCTCACAGCAGCCTTCCAATATCTGAAGGGGGCCTATAGGGATGCTGGAGAGGGACTCTTCATTAGGGACTGTAGTGATAGGACAAGGGGTAATGGGTTCAAACTTAAACAGGGGAAGTTTAGATTGGATATAAGGAGGAAATTCTTTCCTGTTAGGGTGGTGAGGCACTGGAATAGGCTGCCCAGGGAAGCTGTGAATGCTCCATCCCTGGCAGTGTTCAAGAGCAGGTTGAATGAGGTCTTGGGTGATACGGTTTAGTGTGAGGTGTCCCTGCCGATGGCGGGGGGGTTGGAACTTGATGATCTTAAGGTCCTTTCCAACCCTAACTATTCTATGATTTTATGATTCTGTTTATAATTTTCAGGTGTATTAACTGGAAGTCATTATATCAACTTTCAAGTAGGAAAACCTATTTAAATATACATTCAGAAGTTACTGTATAGAAATAATGTGCATTTAAAAATTTAGATCTTAGGTATTAAGCTGTATACTTCAGGACACACAAGGAAGTCTCAAAAATTTAGGTTTTATTGAGAATACATAGGTTTCCACTGCAAATGTATTGTGGCAAGCTCCACTGAAAGACCTCACTGTCACAGATAACATAAGTATAATCTTTCTGCACCTCATCAACATTGTTTTTAAGTCATTCTCCAGAGGGAAAATTAGTTGGGCAAGAGGTCAATTTACTTTCAGTTTCCATTCAATGCCAGTGCACTTGGCTAACTGTGACCAATTAAATAACATTTTCTGTGAGGAAAACATTTGCTCTACAGGAACTCCTTTCCAACTACTGAATCCTTACTTACTAATTTAATGTACAGCCTTGAAAATCCATCAGAGAGCAGAATTCTGCTAATTTTGAACTGGAATGCCAAGGGCTTTGTTTCACAGAATAAGCATAAAGAACAAGTTTGGCTGACATTTATTACTATGATATCACCACCTCCTGTCTGTATACAATAAATCTAGGAATCTCAGAAGTCACTATCTAAACCACTTAATCTCAGCTGACTGTGTTGAAATCACTGTGGGATGGATTCACAGGCCTTGAAATATATCTTACAGTGAGATACTTGAAGATCAGAATCTGTTTAAACAGAACAGACGTAAGAACAGGATTAATCCTTGTCTGCAAGCAACTGTACAAGAAGAAGATATCTGATATTAGAAGGTTCTTCGGTTAAACAGAGAAATCCTTCGTGAGAACCCAACCTAAAGAAAAAAAAAATCAAAAGAGGAAAGAGAAAAATTTATAAAATGGGGGTAACTGCAACAGGAATGACTTCCCAGGAGGTGATGTTTCTCCTCCTAAAGAGGAGGGGCTACATCCCCCTAAAGGTCACAAGTCTCCCTGCAGAACCTGGGCAGGTGTGGCATGGATTCAAACCTCAACCTCAGAAATTCACGTTCACCTTCCACCCATTGGTGCACTTACCTGGCTGTCTCTCTGTCTGACTGGAAAGTTCCCTGGGCACAGTGCCCAGAAATTGCCCCATCTGAGAAGGCCTGTGTGTGTGGCCATGAGCTGACAGGGACCCAACGCGCAGGAGCTGCTCTGCCATCAAGTGAGCATGCTGTAACTTTGCTGGGTCCCATGCAAAGTATGATGGCACATGCCGTCTTCTAAAAGAAGGGAAATGGCTGTATCATCACCTCTCTTTTCATTAATTCCCTAGAGGAGCATTTAAGACTCAGTCAATATCCTCCATCTGAAAAGATTGAGAGCCATGGCTTCCCTCTTCGAGGAGAGTACGTTAACCACAGCTGGGAAAGGTGGGGGCTGCTGTTGTTGAAACCCTATGTCTGTATAGGAAAGAATGTAACATATCCAAGGAAGATGTAACAGGGAGTGCAAGAGGGAACATGACTCTGTGGCCTAGTGCCTACAGCACTCATCTGGGAGTGAACAGACCTAGATTCCACTTGTCGCTTCAAGAACAGCTTCTGTATTTTTATATTTAAGAGTTATTGGTTTTGGATACCCTGAGGCAGGTCTGATGAAGTTATTGAACCTAAATCTCCCACATTCCAGGTGAGTACCAATGAGCGAAACAACAAGCTATTATACAAATGTTAACTGTCATCTCAGACCTTTTAAAAGAAAACAGTGGATGACTTTTTGACATAAGCACCGACCAACAGGCAGGAGCCTGAGTCCAGAGCTTGCAGCTGCTTCATCAGCCTGTGGGACCAGGTGGCATGGTGTTATCATCCCCAGAGATGTACACATCACCTCAGACAGGGTGGCTGCATCCAAAATGCTTACTAGGAACTCTCCTCAGTGCATGGTGCCCCCAGAATTGTGCATTGGGAAATACCTGAAGAGTATCAGCTGTCCTGGTCAAACTCATGCCAGGGCATGCTAGAAGTTAAACACTGCAGATGATTGCATGCCAATGTTCAACCCCATGCCTTGGTCTGATTTAGTTTGCCAGAAGAATTTTACTGGGAAAATGGTAGCTAGGGGTAGCACTGGAGCTGGGAAACCTAATGTGAATTCCTTGTGGGTTATGATTCAGGTGTAGGTTACATCTTTATGACTAGTTTTACCAGATGCACTGGCAAAACAGTGGTTAGTCATACCAAGTTACTTTTATTTTCAGTGTTTTCATGCTTAATAAAAATTTCTTTTAAACAAAAACTTTTTTTTTTTAATCATTCCCATCCAAAATCTTAAAACCAGCTCCTTTTTAAAAGGTAATAAAACCACTCCAAGAGTATGCATAGTAACCCACAATTCTCAGGTGGCAAAATGCATTCAGGTTTTCATCTCAGTCAAATGGCCTTTGCAATTATCTCCTGGTAATGGAGTGCATGTTAGCTCTTACTGATCCTTTTTCCTACAATATACAGTTACTTTTCTAAGGGCTTTTTTGTTGTTGTTGTTCAGAAAAGAAAAGATGGAATCAAATGTTCAAGCTTACTTTAAAAATGTGTGCAAATATTATGATAAGTAAAGAAGCACTGTTAAGGTAAAAGTTAAAATTCTTTGCAGCACTAAAAGGACAATTTTCCCATTAGCACAGAACACGTATTGTGAATTTCATGTCTGCAGCTTACTTAAGGAAACTTTGAAAGCAATTACTTTATTTCCATCTGCAAAGGGGAGGGTTATGAGGCAGTAGCTAACTGGCAAAGTATCTGTGAATATCAAGGCTGGAAGAGCTGACATGAAATTAATAATTCTCAGTAATGCCTGAGAAAGCTAGCACATATAGTATACAGTATGTACGACGAACAAATTTAATGTGGAAACAAAATCTTGTAGTTTGCTCTTAGAATGGCCTGAAATGTCTGAGTTTCAGACTGTTTCTTTAGTGTTTCAGAATTTCCTGTCAAGTTAATTAACTAACTAACATGCAAAATACAGGCTAGGTATTTGACTGGTGTCTCCTAGAGGCTCCTGAACAGATGTATCGGAACAAGGAAACAAAAACAAGGTAGACACACTAGTGAAAGAATGTTAGACATGAAAGAAAGTACCTAAAGAGGTTTCCAAAGAAAAAGAAAAAATCCATTTATTATTTTTATACATTGTGACACAATATATAATTCCATGCTTACATACTATTTTTCCCTCATAAGAACCTGTTCTCATTCAGACTGATTATAAATTATTTTCTGACATTTTCCCCATCCCTTCACTTAATTTTAACGTAATTTACTTCTCAGAGCAGAGAAGTTCTGAGAAGTAAATTAACTGTTTAATTTCTACAGACCATTCTGAGCAAAACCAAGGAGAATTCCAGGATTTTAAAGGAACTTTTCCTGAAATATTTCTTTTTAAAAAGGCAATATAAATTATAAACGTTAAAAATATATTAAACTTTTTTTTTTTCTGTACTGATATTACTGCTTTGTTACTAATAAGAAGTATTTAACACTTCTTTAGCTCTTTACTTAAGATTTTCAGCTACAGCATTGCCCTAGGGTTGTAAGTCACCATTGTTATAAAGTTGTTTTATCTGTTCCTAAATTCCAGGTATTTAAAAATGAGTTCTCCCTCTTTTCTCCTGAGATCATCTTTGTATTTTAAAATCTTATTCACTATTCTATGCTCATTATAATAAATGGAATTCATATAATGAAGTATATAATGGGATATAGTGTTTTTCCTCAAGCTATTCAGAGTCTGAGTCCAGACAGTAACACACTCTTATAGGTAAAACAAGTGTATGAAATAAAATATACGAAATAATATTTTTCTCTCACTCTTTTGTAGTTGGGGCTTTTTTTTTTTTTTGGGGGGGGGGGATTTCTTGGTTTGTTTTTTGTTAAATTTGTCCTTTTTGAACCTATTAATGCTTTTTGGCATTCCCAGGATCCTATAACAATGAGCTCCTTGAGAGGGGAATAGCTGGCATGATCCTTGTCAGCAACTATTTATTATTAACCTCAGAACTGAAAAGAATGGAGTAGGAAGATTCTACATGCTGAGCCAGCACATGGAAATCAAGGAATGAGGAAGGATTAGCTGGTAACAGGTTATGACTCTTCCAGTAGAACTTTCACTTAGTGAAAAGACTCAGAGGTGTAGATGGGAGTGAAATTTCTTCTCCAGCTGGAGTCTAGACAGTGTTCCTGAGAGCCAGCAGGATTTTTCCCTGCCCAATCAAGAATGTTTCCTAAGGATACCATCCATACTTTCTCCCTTTAGCATTTGTGGGGACCATTCAATTCCAGTTTCAGCTACTTCACCAGCACAATTAATTGTTTCAACTTCCTTCTGATCGGTCTCTTCTCCAGTCTCATAAACCTACAGTTCTATTGTTCCCCTGTATATCAACCCAACAATAAATACTTTTTGCTTCATGTATGTCTTGCTCCTTCCCTGCCAGCAGTCAACCAGCTTCAAGGCAGTCCCTGCTAAAAGAGACTATTAAGCAGCATGGCTCATGGACATCCTGCCTACTTTTGAAGTTAATCACACCAAAATATTTGGTGATGTTAAAGGAAGCATTGGGCTTACTAACAAGCAACATCAAGCCAGGCTAGCAGCTGAGAACCCACAACACATATAACATATGAAAGGGTGTTCTTACCTCTCTGTTTCTGACTGCTTTACACATACTCATGATTCTTCTGCAGTAAGATGGGAAACTAGATTGGGGAAGTAGATCAGTCCCATAAATAAAACTAGACATCGTTATGCCAAAGATGTAACCAGTAAAAGCATCTCTGTGATTGCTAGGCAAAACTTCACTATTATGGGCCACATTCAAACTGAGGAACTAGCAGAATATGGGGCTAATAGCAAAGGGAGGCAGGAATGATAACAATATGAAGCAGCTTCTAAAGCCTGACTGAACACATTACGATTCTTCAGTTTGGAAAGATATATCCATATCTATAAAAGACTGAAAAAATAGATAAGGACTATCTCAGTGTAGAGTCCACAGAACATTTAATAAAATTATCTTACAGGTAGTAAATATAAAAACTGATTTTGCACATTCATTAAACTGTGAAACACATCTCAAATCATCTTAAGGTGAAAATGAACTCAAAGACACAAATTCATAGGTGACATTCTCTGTGGCAGACTCGAACGTCTGGATGAAACCTCTGATTCAGAAAGTCTCTGCCCATCTGATTACAGGGTCAGAGAAGACCACAGCAAGAGAAGGATCTCTCTGGAAATGTCCAGTTCATTTCAACTTTCTTACCATTTGCTGAAATGGCTGGGCCTGTGACACTGCCATTCTCATGTTCTTACACTCTTAAAACCCTCTTTACCTGCTGCCAGCTACCTGGTGCCTGGGGATGAGCAGAAATTCCTCTCACCTATACGAAAGCTGCCTGTGTTTGGAGATCTGGAAGTATCTTCTAGTCCAGGCTGGATGGAGGTTTGAGCAACCTGGTCTAGTGGAAGGTGTCCCTGCCCATGGAAGGGGGATTGGAACTAGGTGATCTTTGAGGGACCTTACAACCCAAACCATTCTATGATCCTAAGATTCTATGATTTTAGTCTTAATTGGGTATTTAAATCTAAGATATAGCAGGAGACAATTTACTGGGAATTTTCAGCTTGGATTCATAGACCAATCACTTGTTATAGACCAGGAGGTCACTAGTACAGATTGTAGCTCCAATACAAACTACCCAGCAAACTTCTGAGCTGTAACGGATTGAAGACAAGCCTGATCTTTTCAGTCAATATTTGAAGAACTATGTGGTCCACAGTAGGCATATAAAGAAACATGAGATACAGAGAAATAATGAAAAAGAAAATAAAGTCTTTAGCTCTAATTCTCCTTCTAAAAAGGGTTACACACACACTTAGACCTCTCCTGTGATCATCTGAGCAATCCAGTCTAAATCATCTCTGCCTTGGAGAGGGAGGTTTGGCAAAAGGACCTCCATATGGCCCTTCTAACTTAATTTCTGTGATTCTGTTCCCCAAATCAAGAAGTCTGTACTCCAAGCATCCCATAGCCTGCTGCCTTCATTAGCACCAGATTCCCCAAAGCATTTTTTACCCACCAATCTCTCAGTTTAGTCCTTTGTGCTTCGCAGTCAGACCCGTTCCTATGCTACACAGACACTCTAAAGCAAATCTCACCTGCTGTGATTTCTTCACCTAAAGGAGGAAATTAGTTCATGGAGGAGCAGACATCTGAGAAGACTGCATGGTCAAAAGGAGAAATAACATCCAGGAGCCATGACTTTCAAACAGTGCAAGAATTTCCTTTCTCATAGAAATTTTTCAGAGAAGAGATTAGAGAAGCCAGCACTTTCAGACATCTCAGTCTCTCTTACTTGGAGAATTAGCTCATTTGTGGTTAATGTGAAGGAAGCTGCTCAGAAACTGAGGGTCACATATTACCACCATATTATCCCACAGAGAGAACACTAATCTCACTTGGTTTCCTGAAATACCTTATTGACAGTGACAGCTGGAGGGTCACCTTACCTGCATATAAGCACAGAAAATCGGGGGAAGAGAAGAGATAAAGCAAAGGAGAAACTGGAAGTAGTAAAAATGTGCTTTTCCCTCAAGACACAAAAATCTCTTTCTTACAAAAATCCAATGAAAGTTTATATTTGTTACAAACTTATTGAAGAAGAGTTATAAAATGCAGTTATGCTACTTCAAGTACATAGTAATCATGGTGCCTGCATAAAGCTGTTGCCTTTAAAGACCACTTTGTTTAACAAGCAGAGGTTCTGACAAGGATAACCACTCACATACACATGCATATGCACACATGCATATGCACATATGCACGCATACATATATACACACACATACTGTAATGCCAGATGGTTTGATTTTATGAACTATCTACCCACAAAACATCTTATAAATAACCCACTTACCTGCTTTGTATCTGAGAGTCAGGAAGACTATAAAACAAATGGTAAGAGGGAGCTTTGCCTGACCCACTTAAGTTCTCAGGAGAGGGAAGTGATTAGCTTAGTCCTGTAGCAGCCATTTGAGTGCACCCTCTAATCCCTACCAAGTCTGGTAGTTCATATTGCTTCATAAAAGTGACCCAAAGACCTGCAACGATGAAGAGTTTGCCTGGCTTCCCTGTCAAGCCATTGATTTCTGTTATGCCTTTCACCACTAGATTAAAGAGCTCATTTGTACACCCTCCTTGTTTCTCTTCATGAATGATACATTGTAATCAAGCCACCTCTCAACCTTCTCTTTCATTAGCAATGAAATTATTTTTGCAACTCCTTTCTGAGCCTTCTCCAATTTCAACACTCTTCTAAAAATGGCCACTTAGGTACTATATGTAGGATTTTATTAGGGAGTTTAATCAGAGTCAGATGTAAACATTTTGCTATGCTACTTGTTCGTTCCCTGTTCACATAGCCTAGAACAGCATTAACCCTTTTTATCCCAGCAATACATAGGAATCTGCATTGAATAACCTCTACACTGTAAGTCCTAGCTGTAGTTCAAGATCATTGCTTTCCAGGATATAGTCCCACTTTTTCTAGGGAAGATCAATAGGAACACAGCAGTGAATGAAGACACATTGGAATCCCTTTTTTTGAGAGAGACTGTACTATTCCAGCCCTCCTGCCCCAATTATTGTAGTGCTTTGTTAAATACAGGAATAATAAAGAAAAAAAAGGGGGGGGAAAGAAAAAGGTTTCATTTATCTTATCAAAAAGTGCTAAAAATTTCCTAATTCAGCCCTGGGAATGCAAAGCTTTAAGGTGCCTCATTTTAGTGCAGTCAAAGAACTGCTCTTTCATGGGTACATTTCAGGTGCCTTTAGGTTATGGGAACTCCAGAGTGCCAAAGGAACATTCTTTCTCCTCCTTGGTTAGCGTTCTAGACCAAGCAAGGCTAAATTTCAAAAAAAAAACCCCAAAACCAAACAAAAAAAAACACCAACCCAAAGTGAATACCTCATCTGTTCCTGTTCAGTGCAGACAACCTGAAGCAGTACACCACAGTCCATTCCTCATTCAGCCAGCTGTGCTGGCAGCAGCAGGAGGCAGAACAGCTGTGAAACAAGAGAGTTGACACATTGTGCACAGTGCTGTTCTGTGGCCTTCAGGCTGTGAGTGAGGGAGAGAACTGGCACTGAGATAGATGTGCATTACAAAAAGCTATGTGCTTATGGGAGATCTATTCCATTATTGATTGTTTTTTTCTAATTAATTCTGTGTATTTTTAAATGTGAACATGAAATTAAGAGTTGGATTTAGGCATGGAGAAGGAGCTAAAGAATAAACTGATATATGTGTTATACTTTATTTCCTAAATAAATTTAGTGGACTTATTGCTTTTGATGAAAGTTTGGCTATTTTTATCGATTAGTTGTTACTTCACAAAACTGAATTACTTGGAAGTGCACTGTGATGCCTGTTAGAAGCATTGCATGTGCAAGCCATGGGCAGCACAAAATGGCAACACAACACAAGATGCAGTGTTCAACTATTCTTTAACTGGAGTGGGGAGCTGAAAAATCACAAAGAGAAAAGACCTTCTGTGGTAGTGATAAGGCTATTGGTTATATTTCATAATTAAAAGCAGGCTTTCCATTTACTTTGATCTTGCCTGATCATACCACACTTGATTTCATGAAAAGGGTCAGGAAAGTGCATGTGAACAGAGGTTGTTACAGTTCTGGGCCATTTAACTGAATGTGCAAGCAAAAGAAAGAGTTTTAAAGAAGCTGCTGAAATTTTGTTAATAGTAAACACGTAAAGCAGAACAATGGTATAAAAGTTTGCTTCAGTTAGATGCCACACTGCTGTTTATTGACTGTTTCAATGTAATAGGAAAAAAAAAAAGAGTAGGAATATAGAGGTGGTAGGGTGGGATTTTTTACTTTTTTTTTCTCCCCTTGCATAATCCAGTTACTATACATAACAGCATGCAACGGATCAGGGTGCGATTATCAAGACTCATAGTGTGTGCACATCAGGAAATATTTGTTAGCTTTCTAAAAGCAACTGTGTTTTTCTATTTTTATGAAGTCTGTAGTTAAGTAGTGTTAGGCATAACAGGTTAACTATTTTATACAGTTTCAAATTCCAGATTCCAAACCACTGTCTTTTTCTAGGTTCCCCTCTTCCCAAATAATAAGAATAGCATTCATATGCTTAATATTTTACATTTACATAATTCAATATGCTCTCACAAATGCCTCTTTGTGCTACCACATTTATTTCAGAGACATAGAAGAGATATAGAATATGCTCCGATGAGCAATGTTTAAGGGGAGTATTTTTGATCTTGAATGTCAGTTATATGTTTCAATCACTCTCTGGTACTTAAGTATGTGATCTGCCTTTTTTCAAAGGTTCTGACTTATCCATATTGATGATGAAGTCACTGGTGTCTGAGAATACCCAGAACTTTGGAAATCATGCCATTCATATAGGTAATAGATTTTTATGTGTAACTTTCAGCATTTGTTTTTGCATTATTTTGCCAAATGTCTTGCCTCAAGGAGCAAGGGAAATCAGTGGGTCAGGGCCATAAATTACTCTCTTCATGCCCCTTGCTTTGAGCAGCAGCTTCATAAATACTTGACTGTTTATCTTGACAGTGATGCCCAAGTGCCATGACATTAATTTTTTTTCTTTTTACTATTCACTTGAATTGTTGGCATGTTTTTTGGGGGGTCATGGTATTTTACCATAGCTGAAGAATTTCACTTTTTATTTTAGAGGCAAAGCAGCTTTGAAATAATATACTGACATTAGGTCCATGCTTACAGAACTCCTGTTGTCATGTTGTCAAACAAATGACTAGATGTAGAGTAAAAGGAGTAGGTCTGATATCACTTTCATTAATGAGAAATGATGACATCAAATCAGAAATAACAAATATAAATCTAAACTAGTATTCCACCCTCAGTCAAATGTTCAACAAAGTATCATTAATTTGTAATGATATTAATGTGTATGTGGCTTCAGCCTGGTTGGAAATAAAAAGAATACCAGCAAACTGCAAATAAAGACTTTTGCTGGGTATTTCAAACTCTGCAACTCCAGGAAGTAATGGAAACCTCATGACCTGGAAAGCCACTGGTACCTGGTTCTGGGGTAGACCCTGTGCCTTGCTTGCTGCCCTGCTCCTGGCAGGTGGTGTAATGAGCCCTGCCCTGATGGACCTGGGGACCCCCTGGTCCCTGTCCCACAGGGAGCCCCCGGCCTACAGGGCATCCTGACAGGTATTTCTAAAGCAACACTAAACATCTTGGGTGTGCTGCCTGCTGTACTAAGGGATGAATCACTTAAAATGTTCACAGAACAACATTGAAGCAGGGCTATGAGATATTGCATCTGCCTTTCCATAGGCTGACAGCATAAAAGGAAAATGGTCAATCTTTTGTACTCTACCAGCTTAAGGAGACCCCCAAGCAGAAGGCTAAGCTGTTCATGTGGAGTGGGAGAGAGTGGTTCTCTAAGGAGGTTCACAGATCATTATTATTGAAGGCATATTTCTATGATGTCTGGATAAGCTTTTCATAAAAGTATCATGTAGCTCAATATTTTGTACTTACAAGTGCAAAAGCACAATGTATTTCAAAAATTAAGTTGTCTTATTGGCTTATGCAGACTGGATAGTTATTTCAGTCTTGGATCACTGACTCTTTAAAAAAGAGTGTTTTGTGGCACCATGCATATAACAACAAAAATTCTTTTGATTTTTTTTTTAATGTTTTTATTCTTAATTCCACTCTGGTTTTAAATAAAATCAAGGAATCCATACAAGACATGTAAGAAAAACACTTTCCAATTAATCTTTGGTTTCTATGCTCACATCCAAACTATTTAATAATGTTGCTTATGAACAAGAGACAAAGTGCAGAATGACGGGTAAAATGTGTGTGTATATACCCATGCACTCTCTATTGTAGATATCACATGGAAATATATACACATGCATATATGTGTGTGTATATACATATTATAGATATCTATACACATACAAATATAGATTTAAAATATATATATACTTTTATATATAATTTGCATTGCTTTTCATTATTGGTAATTGTTGAGCAGCTGAATCTGCGTAACTGTTAAACATTCTGCAATGGGCAGCAGAGAACACAACACTGCTCTTACACACCAGTGCTGGGTTTATTTCCTTTTTTTGTTCCTTCCTCTTTTTTAATTCTACAAACAATACTGCCTTCAGTCAAAACCTTTAATCCTCGTGTCCTATAGCATTTATGGCAAGAAGTGAGGTCTATTTAGAGAGGCATTTCAATTCCCCCTCAGGCCAAAAGAAAAACATGTTATTTCTAATGCCAGCACTGTGGCCTCATATGCTAGGAAACTAGTGACATTTTGACACAGTCAGGGACAGTTCTGAATTACGTGGTGCTACTGTTCATGTCATAAACTGGAGCTTAAGCACTTAGAGAGCCTTCTCTCTATATCTGTAACCTTGTTTCTTTGCCACACAAGTTACTGCAACACTGATGCAGTATTTGAGCTAGCCTGCAGAGTGTGTTTTGTGAGTTACTACACTTAAAGTATGCCAGCAGTTGCCTGCTTGCATCGCCTGACCAATTCAAAGGCAGCTCCCATGCTGGTGATACATCACATATTGGCACAAGGACCTTACCACCAACTGTAAGGGGCTCAAGGCGTAAGTGGTCAGTAAGTCTGACAGGTTGCAAGGTGGCTGTCCTGGTCGCCTTGCAATCCAGATAAATGCCTTGCCCTACTTACCCCTATGCCTGGCTCCAGGGAGAATTTACAGGTTTGACACTTTTCTGATAATAATGTATAAAAGCATCTTTGAATTAATACAGCAATGTATTCATAGATTTCATTCCCCTCTTCTATTAGCAATATCTAGCACTACCAATATTCTGCTTCCTCTTTGCACATGCATAAGTTGTAGACGGTTCTTTTAATTTCTGGTTTACAGTCTGACATTGAAGTGATTAGCTGAACCAAAGAATACTTTCGTTTTACAGTTCTTCTATTTGAAAATCTATATATGATTCTAGATCCTTAAACCTGTTATGATAGTTCATTTAGCAAACATCAACACCTCCCAGTAAATTTCAATTATATTGAATTTACACAAATATTCCATCTGGATACCTCCTGGCTCCCCTAAAGGACTTCATCAGGCTTTCATTTTCTAGGGAACTACTAGTCTCTGCATCATCTTGATTGCGGTCTAAAGCATGAACAGACTATGTAGTCTGTTGGACTGCAGTATTTCAAAATTTCCTAATCTTCAACTTAATCTCTTTATTTTATTAAAAACAAATGAAATTGCAGCAAATCTAATAAACTTTACCCTAAGCCCACAGTAGATCCTGCAGACTCAGAAGTTCATTGAACACTTTTAAGGTCTGCAGGCCATTTTGTCTATGTAGCCACCAGGCAGATACATTTCTTTCATATAGTAAATGAAATCTCATCTTGGAACAGGATAAGTTTCTTCAAAATATGCAGCAGTAAACACTAGTTTGTATACTAACACGTTGCGGTTGTCACGTCAGAGGCCAAGTTCTGGGTACCAACCTGCTACAAAGAAACATAGGGAGGGGACATCTACTAAGGACAAAGCATACCTCGGAGTACACGAGCTGTGGTTTCAAGCAGCTACGCCCTGAGGTAAGGAAATAAGCTTTTGTCTATGGACAAGGCTCTTTGATTACTTGGTCTGACATGATAATTCTGGGGAGTAAACTCCACCTTTGTGGCAGGAAGAAAAATTGTGTTTTTTTTCTTTACCTACTTCCCTTTCTGTGTTTTTATAAGTATTAAAACAGTGTAGCAATACAGTACAATAATCTATATTCTGAAGGAAATGTGTATACACAAAAGAATAGGATTACAGGCAAAGGTAAGACAACCATCCTATTGTGGAGGTTTAAAAGGTGTACTTCTAAAGTATACAGGGTTTATACAGGTAGATATGTTTCTGCTCTTTTCCTAGCTTTGCTAATTTTCCCATATTCTTAAATATTTTTAAAGGAATTCTGAAGTATATTTTACCTGATAGTTTGGGTTTGAGTCAGGTTAAATTACAGTGATTGTTTCAAGTCTACCACAGGATCATCAAATATTTGCTGTTAATTAAAATATTTCATTCACTGGCAGAAAATACTTGATATTATTGGACTATCCCATTGCTCTCTTGCTGATCTGGTGTCTCAGTCAAAAATTTCATTTGCTATTTGATATATGATGAAACTTTTTTCCCTTTTTGCATGCAGATTCTTGTTATTAAAAGGAAGGAACATACATAATTCTATGATTCTGTGATTCCAATTTGGTAGATTTTTGCCCTGCATACACAGGAGACAGATCTGCACTAAGTTTTCCTCATCAACCATTGAAAAGGGAATTTTTTTAATTTCGTAGGGTTCAACCACTTTAATTTTTAGTGTTGGAGTATCATGCTTCACATTTGTGTTTTCCTAGAACTGCCTACATTAGTTAATTTAATATTCTTCATTTTCAGAAAAATTATTTTTAAAAATGTTCTTCAAACCTCACTTTCTGGGGAATTCAGCTTTAGCTGGTATAATAATTTATAGGAAGAGAAAATTAAGCCTTTTTTTTTTTTTTTCTTTTAAGCTAAGGTTTTAAAACTCTAAAGAGGTGCAAAGATATAAAGTGACAAAAGCAGAAAATTTCACTAAGGTAGTTTTAAGTAACTGAATGAAATCCTAACAAAGTGCATCTTGATTCTAGAGGAGGTACATGAAATTGCTGGTATATGTAATAATTTTAAAATTTGTGGATACAACAACTAATTATAAGCCTTTTAATTACTTGTTCATACCACAGAAAGAGTGGGTTTGTGCTTCCTTTACACTATAATTATCTTGTCTTCATTCCTGACAATATATTGTGTAATAGGAACTCTCACTGTGGGAATATAAACATGAAACTTTCTGGCTTAGGACTTATACAGAAAACTAAGTGTTTTTTCCTCATTAAAATAACAAGAATTTTAATCACATGTATTATAACCTAGGTTACATAGACTGGAAAATAAATTATGTTATAGTGGATTTGTATTACAAAGAAGAAAACTTAGATGACCCTTTGGTTTGAAAATGGAGTTTTTTAAACAGACTTTATCACATTATGCCTTTTTCCTTAACCATAAGAAAGTCAGAGATTAATTTTTCTTCCTTTTGTGGCATAATTATAATGTTTATCTAATTTTTCCTCCTTTTGTGGCATAATTATAAGGTTTACCTCATGGTGGTTCAAAACAAATGATAAGGGGTTTCTTGATTTCCAAATAGGAGAAATAATAAAGTGATCATTCTCATAAATTTGCAACTAAAATGATTTCTCACACAACTTTTTTATTGTCAAGATACATACTTCATTTTCATTTTTATTTACTCATCAAAATCAGGTCTTTTATCAGTATATGATTTCACTGATAGAAGTGGCATTTCCAGAGATTTTTGTAGGGAAAAATCATAAAGAGTCACCATAAAGGATTGGATTCTAAAAAGGAATGAAGCACATATGTGAGAATAGTATGAAAACTCTAGTTTTAATAAAGGTCATGGTAATATTTACAAAACTGTCTTAAAAGGAAAGAAGGGGAAATAAGTGGGATTTTGTTTCTACTGTTTTGACTGTAAAATCCTAGTTCAGGATAATGGTGACATTCTTGATGGCATTTGAGTGTATTTATGTCTTAAATCCTGATATTTTCTTACTTTTGCAGGCAGCCAAGGAATTGCAGCATTGTTTTATTAAAGAATGTAAAATTCAGAACTATTACTATTTCAGAAGACCCAAAACAAACCCATCCTCTCTCTTCCTTAAATTCTAACTTTAAAAAAAAAAAAGAAAAAAAAAATGAAAATCATCATCAGCAATGTTTTAAAATGCAAAGAGAGGAACCCTTTACTAGTATTCATTTTTCACTTTTGAACAAAGGCCTTCAAGAAGAGGGAAGGGAGTGCAGGGTTATGAACTTCATGGCTTTTGAGCTAAGGAAGAGGCTGGAATGATTAAAAGAAGCCTTCAAGTCAAGACAGAAAACTCACAGAGAAGAACTGAGAAATATGCAATGAATCTTTGTTGCTTTCAAGTCAATGAAGTAAGCTAACAGCTTTCAACAGTTATGTATTTTGCACAAAACAATAGCTCAGCACACGTGGCCTTCTTCTAGGCCTAAACCTCAGCCTTACTGGCAGGGAACGCTGTGTCAGCTGCTGGATCTCTTCTGCTGGATGAGGTTGCAAAATGGTTGCACAACTGTAAAACAAGGAACCAGAAAGGTTTAGCTTCTGACTGGATGTCAGTTACTGAATAATAAAATATTCTTTGATATATATTGGGGTTTGCAGTGGGACTGCCACAGCTTATGTTTAATAGAAGTCTGCATACTTAGCAGACAAGGTTGGTAGCAGAGAGAGGAGGCATCTGAAGGAGACAAGTGCATCAGTTATCAGCTGAATGATAACGACTGTAATAAAAGAAGTTCAATACAAGACCTACCAAAGCTCAGCAAGGACCCTGCAATGAATAGGAGAAGAGAATTTGCAACCCTGAGTGTGCAATGAGAAGTAGATTATCAGATGGAGACCATCAGTAGAGTAATTGTTCAGGTAATTTGGTCAAGTCTTAGAATGTTCTATTAAATAAAGATCTACACTGGTGGATGAGCTGCAGCCTGGTCTTTTTCAAAGCTTTCATGAAAGGCTATGTTCTACATTCTCTTGGCCAGGTGAATTAATTATAACGGCTCTGATGCTTATGATTCTCTCTGTCTCCAGTTCCAATTATTCCAGCCATCCGTTATCCCATGCTCTCACAAAACCTATGCAAACCCAGCACAAAAGTAGCTATGAAATAGTGAGCTAAGTTTAGGTCCTCAGCAATGGACACCCCACTTAGCAGTCAAATTAACAAGTATTTGCTCTGTAGCCACTCTTGCTAAAAATTTAGCACTTTTGCTGATTGTAAAGGTCTAAGTAATGGTCAAGATGATTTGTGGATGGGAAAATAATCGATAGGATTATGCACTCTGATCGTAATAAGCACAGAGAGGGAAACTTAACTCAGTGCAAATAGAGAGATCTGATCACCATCCATCTGGTACATCACCCCTTGAATTAGTGGGCTTGCCATCACCTCACCTAACATGGATCACTGCACCTTAGAGCAAAAGAATAATCTGTGTTTCAGAGTGATATTTACAAATTCTCATGAAAACATACTTCGTACTACATTTCCATTCAGAGTAGTAATGTGTTGTAGCAAAAAATATCGGTTAGAATGTACTTCTTAAAAAACTGCAAGTGTAGCATATTTAATGGAAAAACTCATGCAGCTACTAGTACCTAAAAGAAAAGCAATGGGAAAACTTGGCACATTGCACTTACTAGAAAGATGAAGTGCATGCAAGTTACACTCATTCACTGAGTAGCCATGAGTTCTCTATTGGTGCCCACTCAATTAGCTGGACTGTAATTTAGAAAAAAGTCTCAAAATGGGGTTCATACAAGTAAATTCTCCTACAGTCCTTTGGTGTTCATAACGAGTACATGCTGTGCTTGGTTGTCCAAACAGCAAATTTCCTTGAAAAAGACACACTCCATGGTACAGCAGTACTGAAACTCAGACTGAGCTCAAAACGTAAGAGCAAATGGGGAACCAGTTTAGTTATTTAACTAAGAGCATGGCATATAGTTAATATGACCTCAAAGGAAAAATATAAATGGGATGAAGAGATGAAAAGCAGTAAGGGATGAAAATTGAAGGCCTATGCTAAATACTATAGGACTCAATAAGAAAAGATGTTGCCCTGTGAACAGCAGGAAATGGTTAATCTGCTGCAAACTTAGGACACTTCCAAAAACTCTTTACACTCCTATCTCATCAGGTAATATATCCCATGAGATGCGTCATACGAACACAAGTATTTCAATTTGCCAAAAATGAGCTTGGTGTGGATTAGTTCCCCCACCCACATCCCCATGAAGCTTTTAGAAAGAAGCACTCTTATGGAACTGGTATGTGAACTGCCCTGATGAAGTATTTAAGATAATTTTACAAAGCAGTTGGAAGCATGCTCTGTCCTGAGGGCATCAGATCTTCTGTGGCAGCGCTCACATAATTATCCTAAGATGGATTGCCATATCACTCCCGGGCCTCTGACTGGAATAAATCCCACATCCAGCTAGAGAAAGAAAAATGTGACTTGCCGGACTGGCATGAATCTTATTATATCTCAGAACTCTAAAGAGAGACCCAAACCTTTTCAATCTGTGATTTCTTTTAAGTGTCACTCAAGTCTAGCCACTGCAGAAAATACTGGCGGTACCCATATTTGAAAAAAATAAAAAATGCACTTTCGAGCTGTGTTGTCCCCAGAAACTACATGTCCCATGTCTCTGTGGTGTTCCTTAAATTAACTGGCTAGACTTAAACGAATTACATCATATGTCTGTAATTATATTTTCTTAATATGAAGTATGGTTGCGTTTTTGAGGCTGGGTTTACTGTATCTATACCTCACTCCACAAATATATTTTTCCAATTTATCAACAAAGCTGTGTCATGCTGGCAAAAATGCATTGCAGTTACTGAACATATTTTGATTCAAAGACATATATGTCTGGGTTACTTGAGAAAAAAGTGTATCACATGCATAAGAGACAGGAAAACTTTTCACTTTGCAACTGAAAAGCTGTACTAATTTAAACTGCTTCTGTACAATCACAGAATTCACATTAAAAATCACCATTCACTCAGAATGTTTAGAGACAGGATGCACATGCCAATGCTCAGGTTGTAACTTGAGTTTGCTCTTTGGCATGTATGGGTACTGGCTGGTGTTCCAAGAAAAGAGGCCAAAGACTGAACAGGACTGAAAACAGAAGTATTCTTTCTTCCATGTAAATAGTCGGGATGCAGGCTACTGAAGCAGTTTAAGATTGTCTCTGCTGATGATAATCAGCATTGTCATGCTCAAAGAATGAGAAAGTCACTTAATTCTTGAGATATGCCAGGCACCTTTGACAGTTCCATTGAACACACTTGTGCTGTGAAAAGCAACTACCCCAAATGCAGGAACACACTTCTGGATGGGTTTGTTGTCCCAGCTGTGAAGACAAAGTCGAAAACATTAATAAACTTGTCTTTCTTTTCAAATTCTAGACTGTGAAAATTTAGATTTTAGATTTTTTCAGAACTCCCTCCTTTCTTTAAAGTCCTTGCCTCCTGTTATTACTGAAGTCATTTGAAGGATTTCTAGTGGATTTGCCTTCAGTTCTACTGTTCAAACATTAAAAAGTATATTAGTGCTGTGCAGAACTTTTCCTGTTCCTTTGTTATAATTTTAAAAGAACTGTGACTAAAGCTTCAGTTTTGTTCCCTAGGTCTCAACCCACTGTCTATTGGGTGGTTTTAAGGTAAAAAATGAAATAGTACTGTCAAGAATATTGTCAAAAATACACTGAAATAATATTGTCAAGAAGGTAGGAGATAAGACTATTGCTTTCTAAAAATAGAATCCTTATAAATGTATTATCTCTGTCCTCATCTTAATTTCTCTCCTTTGCACAATATATATCCCAATTCAACCAGTATTCTAGCCCCATAAACACCTTTCAAATATAACTATTGCTTCTATCATTACTGCATCAATAAAAATTGCCAGAAAAAGTGACTAGGAAAAGCCTTATTTCTCAGTTTGCATCAATTTGTTCTTATTTTTGTTCTGAAAAAAACACTATCAGTTTTGTCTGTACACATTTATTTGTTCCAGTAACCCTTTTATAAGGAGGGTGGGTCTGACTCCTGCCTCTGTCACGCAGGTCCTATGGTGTAGCACTGTCTGATGGGGAAGACATGTAGAACCTGGCAATGTCACTGCTCAACTAGGCAGAGCTGCTGTGGTTTTGCTGAGCGGTGCAGCACCATGGAAGAATATTAATTCATATCCTTTTTAGGCAGTATTAATTGGTCTATGAGGAGTGCAGTGCTGACCTGTCTCTGCTGCCTCCAGATCCCAAGCTAGTTCAGTCATTCAGAATATTGCATGGCACTGAATCACACTAGATACCTTTCCTGCTTCAGCAAGAGCTTCTTTAACATGGCTGCATAAGACTTGAGGGCTTGAGCTGGACTTAACGGATATCAGATGGAAAATCAAATGAGCTGATAACCTGCTGTCAGAGAGACTTCTTGTCATTTGCTGTGGAAAACTACTATTGATGAAAACAGTCTGATATATTGTTCTTAAAAGTTTTCCATGCAGAGAAATTACTTGCACAATTCTCTGTGTGTAGCTGTAGTAGCAAAGCAAACATTGTGGGCCAACTGCAGTTTAAGTTATTCTTACACTCATCAGTAGATAAAGTATCTTGATATATCTGAATGAATCCTTTGGCTTTTTTAGTTAATCAAATGTAGTTAATAAAAATGCAATTCATCACAGGCCAGATTCTGGCATGACAGTCAAAGATTCATTGTCAGTGATGTTTTAAAACAATGAATAATTTGCTTTCCTCAGGTTTTTGCTGACAGTTCCCTCAAACATCTCTCCTCCACCTTTTCCACTTCACCACTGGGTTTCATATTTCTTAGCAAATAAATGAATCTGTGCTTTTTGCACATATTCCAAAATACAGATTAGTCTTAGCCTCAGGGATCTTATGCTTTCCCTTCCTTGAACCAGTTCAAACATGGTGAAATCATTCCTATTGTGGCCTTTTTCTGTTATTACTGGTACGCAATTGGACCTTTCTGGCTATTTGGGCAGTGGAGAATGCAGCATGCATTTTAAAGCATAAAGTATCCAGGAGATAATCACAGAGAAAATATCAACTACAAAGTCACAAATATTCCAACAATAATATGATGAAGTGTATCAGAAAATGCTTTTATCAAATTAAAAATTATGAGCAAAACTAAGTAAAAGCTATAAAAATAAATAGTTACTTTAAAAGCGATTGTTAAGCGACTTTCAATTTAAAAATTTTGTCCACAAATATTGAATATTTAATCAGGAAATTTCTTTCTGCTGATACAGAAGAATTTATTATGAATTAGTATAATATGAATTTTTTATCATTTCAATGTATTGAACAAACCAAACTGATTTTGTTTTTGTATTAGCATAGTGGTAGAATACCCGCATCTCACAGAAATTTACTAGACCACTTAAGTTCCTTAAACTCTTCTCCCTCAGAGGCAAAGCTTCTTGGTAGAAAAGTATCTTCCGCATTGGAAATGTCATGCTGTGCATGAAGAGAAACAGTCTGATGAGCAGAGAGCAGTGGGAACCTGGCAGCCCTGACTACAGCCCAGAGAATTCCTTACAGCACCATGAAGTGCAGAAGAGATGTGAACATTTTTTATCTAACAAATTGAAATGAAATATTCTGACTCAAGTGTTTCAATGCTTTCTGTTAATAAAAAATAAGCAAATTATCTAGCTCAATGTTTCTTAAATAAAATTAGGCATAGTTCCTCACTCTATATTTCTCAGTTTTGAGGTGTATGTTGAAATTCAGTGACATAAGTTCTGAAATTTTTACTTTTCTTTGGCTTCATTAGTGATCAAGAAAAATAAATGCAACTTTATTTTTTCATGTCTATGTGAAAAATTGATCTTTCCCCTCATCATATTTCTTCGTTATGTAATTCTTGAAATAAATACTTCCTTTAGAAAACTCCAAGACTGATTTAGATTAAATGTCTTCCTCTACAGCTGTCTCACAAAATCCACTAGACATTGAACATGTGTCTTAAGGACGTGAGCTTCATCCGAAGTTACATACATAAATCTGAAGCAGGATATAGCTTACGTGGAGTATTTTCATAAATGCACTAGGTAGGTGACTAGTAAAAAGCAAGGTGTAATACCAAAGGTGTAATAATAACAGAAATTATAAAAAATTAGAATGCTTCTTCATACAGTATATAATTTCTTGCTATGCACACAGTTCCCAATTATTTTTAAGAAACTCTTGAGATAACTATTTTCAAAAGCAAACATTGTTTCTCTATAATCTTATCCCTCCCTAAATCATGTTTTTCTTCTGTTTAAAAAGTAGGACCAAGTAGTAATTAAATAATGAAAGCTTTCCTTTTTACATCATTAATGTTGTTATCTTTCTATGTTGTGAGCCATGTTTTGGCACAAAATAACAGAGTGAGACGTTTAGCAGCAATTAATAGTTACACCCTTGCTTATTTGCTAAAGAATCTGTTATACTTTTAACTCACATTAAGGTATTCTTTATATCAGTGGTATGACCTTTGCCAAGAAAAAAAAATGCTGAGTCCTATACAACTAGTAACTGATGAGAAAGTGGAATCTTTCGTTCTGTCAATTACAGACAGTAATTGCCATGTAATGAAGTTAATGTTTTGTAGAATTTACAACCTGATATTAATGGTGTTTCTTTTCCACCCTCTCTTATCCAACTTAATTTTCGCCCAGCTTTTCCACAACAAAAGAAACAGCACAATGTGTGAAGGCTCATTAATTCTATTTAGTTTTGATTTTTTTCATCACTCCTTTTCTGCCTGCCTCCTGGAGGTGAAACAAGAGCCATGCCATCAGGCCTTTCCGTAAACTCTGGTTCACGTAAGGGTGAAAGTTACAGCCTCCACACAGCAGCTTGCACAGTATAAATGCTCCCCTTTCAATTTCAGCTCAGGCCATTTAATGGCCATGCCGTTTTATTGCCTTCTTGATCACCAATTACACCACTAAGAACAATGAGCCCAACACTTAAACGAGCAGGCCTCAAATTTGCCTTCATTTGCCAATGTGTTTCATAGCAACACTTTCTTTGAAAGCGCAGATCGCCTAATTACAAGGATGAAGATGGATCAGGGTTTGAAAAAGGCTCTCAGCCCCAGAACAATATGCTAACCTAACTGTACTCTCTGTACTCCTACTGTATTATTCTGACCCCAAGCTGCCCTTCTAACACTCTGCCTGACCTCCTGCCTCCAAAAGGAAACTGTGGCTGCCCTCCCTATCTCCAGTGTCACTGCAGAATTTGGGAGGGTGCTGCTGAGCCCAGTGACAATGGAATCTAGGAAAAATAAATCATAAGACAGGAACTAGACAAATTGAGGAACTGCAGGGTACCAAAAGCATTTCCACATTATTTTGATTTGCCGCTAATGGCTGAAACGAATAAATCAGGACGTGTTAACTCCAACGTGCTTCACAGGGCAAATGCTAAATACCTTTCATTCTTTGTTAGGAGCTAATAGCAGGGCTGAGGTATTGTAGATGCTTGCTACTTTATGAGGATTTTGAAGTGAATGCTAATATATTAAAATTAATCACAATTTCACAATATAGCAAAAATGAAAAAAAAAAAGAATAAAGTTATATACAAGTTCAAAGCCCAGAGCTATGGTAATTACAGATCTTTTCCCTGTTTAAGAATATATCTTGAAATGAATTTATGGTTACATATATCCATTTATATAAATCAATCACCTGGACATTTTTATTTGGTTCATTGTTACAAAGTGCTGCTGTAAAGAATGATACCCCAGAATTCAATATCCACTGTGTCTGCTACACACACTTTCCCTCCAGTTCTGGTGTAACCACATTCTGAGATGCACAGACAAAACTGATCCACTGAAGTAAAAGTTAGACAGACATTCATCACTATGGAAAGGTTTATGAAATTAATTCTGGAACCATGCATTAGTATCAACACAGAACTGAGGTTGTCTAATGATGTATAAAACTGACATCAAATTTTTTTTTCCATTTCTTTAGCTTTCCAAATGCTCTTAACTGAAGTTAGTTCATATCTAATCATATGAAGATTTATGTGGTTAACTTTAGATTTATGTAGTTAACTTTACATACTGTGTGTGGTCCTATGAAATATTCAGTAGCTAATAAGTATGTGTAGGATTGGAACCTTTGTTGAAAAGTGAAAAAATGTGTGAGCTAATTGTTACAACACATTTATGCAGTAATAAACACAATTAAGTGTTTGCTGCAGGGAAAGAATCAAAATTTCATTTTCAGTTTTAACTTTCATGTCCCTTATCTGCCAAGACTGTAAATGTATAAACTTAACATTATAAGAATGTAAAGCTTTGTGTCCTGATTTTCTGTATGAAATAGAAAAGTCAAAGCTTCTGGGCTTGGGTAGCTGACAGTTGATCCAATTTCTGTTGTGATCTCATTGCTAGAAAGGGCAGGAATCTCACAAGAGAAAAAAGTTCTTTTAATGAGGAATTTAACTGCATATAATCATGAAGATTTCAGAAACAAACTACTCCTACTGTGAAATCTAGTTAGATATAATCTTTTCTGTGTCAGAAAGACCTTAGTTACAGTGCTAACCGAATGCATTTAAACAATATCAAAACTTCCAGTAACAGAGGTGCTTAGCGAAATTAAGCTTTAAACACTTAATATTTTATTATAGCTACACTTTCTACTAAACATACAGATGTTATCCGTGATATGGACAAGCCAATCAAAGCTTTAAAAATTATAAATGAGTTGGGTTTATATGAAAGCATATTAAAAAAATTGTATTTTGTAACAAAAGACACATGCTTTCACCTGTCCTCACTAATAAATACTTGAATTGACTTTTCTACTGCATTCTCAGAATTGATAAAATTTGTGGCAAAAAAAAATCAGACACAAAAGATAAGAAACATATGAGCAATTAAAAAAAGATGTGTAATAATGATATAAATTTTCCAAGCTGAAAGAAAATTATTATAATAAATGGGATTATAACACAGAAATAATAGTACGGAAGGTAAGGGAAAGTAAAGGAGGAAGGCATCTTTTAAAATTAAAATCAAACACAGACAACTGTAAAACATTGTAGATTTACTCAATACAGGCTATTAGAAGCTAAAGACAGGGGAATCCAATGCTTTCAATACAATGTAGGCTTTTAGAAAGCACTCTCACCAAACTGGCTCCCATCACACTTACACAGAAGGCAACTGTACCAAGATATTGTAAATGCAAAATCAAATGAGATCTAAATGAGATTTAAATGTCAAATAACCACTCTTAAACCATCATGAATATGTTTAGAGTGTTTTGACATATTTTGCTTTTATTTTCTGGTGTGCTCCAGTAGCAGAGCAATTAGAGTGGGCAACAGTGCTCAGCAATACCTTATTGTGATTCAGACAGACTTCATGTCATCACAGTAATTTCAAGGCACAGAGGTACCAAACATAGCAGTTATGTTTTACAGTGAGTTAATTACACTACACCCAGTTCTTAAATTAACCTGTGTGAGGTTACGTTTGTCATTTCAGTGTAATCTGAAATGCACTTTAAATAAATACATGCAATAATACATGCAATTATACATGCAATAAATAAATAAATACATTTTTGAGACTTCAAAATCATTAAGGGCTAGGCTGCACCTGCAAGGCCAGTTCTGAGAAAGACTCTCCTTACAGGGAGCAGTCTCGTAGGTGTTGCACTTTGAGAACTGCAGCAAGATGGCTGCCACAAGCTAAATGAGACTCCAAAATGGAGTTAAAAACAGACCCAGCTTTACTGCTTACTGGTAGGGTTAAGTGCTTCATCTTCTGAGCTTTTGGATTGCTTGGCTGATGAAAATGTGAGGATTTGCATCTCTAAGCCGGAGGTGCAAACCCTCCTCATGTTGTGCCTAGCTTCAGAAACCACTGTTTGTTGCAATATCAGACTTGCTTGCCAGATATTTTGTCTACAGCCGTCCTTGTGGGCAGGGTGGGGCTGATGGAAGCATTCTGATGCAGAACTTTCATTCCCAAGCCACGGCTGGCAGGTCGGCTCAGACATCTGTGAGCGTCTCTGCTCTGCAGTGTAAGGTTGAGCCAGAGAGGGAGGGAGGGAGAAAACAATATTGAAAAGACAACTGTTTAAAAATTATTTCACTTGTCTAGTATGTGTTTTGGTTTTGAACATGTTGGGCTTTTCTAACTGTAGGAATTCATTAGAAGCCGTACTTTGAGAGGAAGTTTTTATTTTCCATCTTCCAGACTACACTGATATCCAATGGAACATGCAAATATTCAGCAACTTCCCATCACTTTTATGTTAGAGCAAAACATTTGCTTTTGTATGGTTGTGATCTTGGCAGAGAGTGTAAGAGCTGTATGATGGCTGGCATAGACTTTTCTGTCTCCCCATTTGTTGTTTTTCCTGGGAAAGAGGGCTACCTGGAAGTGCTGACATTGGAATTCTTTTTGCTAAGTGTTACTCAACAAAACATTGTCATATGAGCTCATCGGAAAACTCGTGTATGTTCAGATCTTTGCTTTGAAAAAGCATGCTTTTGGGAAGCATGTGACCACAATGCCAAAGTAAAAGAAGTCTGAAGACAGGTGAGTTAAATATTGGCTAGGCTGCAAGGCTCAAAGGACGATAATCAGTGGCTCATTATTTTGCAAGGAAGCAGCGAGCAAACAGCAATACTAGGGCTGATCCTATTGGGTTGCTTAAATGAAAACCTGCATGATAAAACTGAAGGTAAACTTGCAGATGATACTAAACTGGAGATAAGGTTGGGGATTAACTGTAGAGCAGTAGAGCTTCAGTCCAGAATGATTCTGAATTAATTAAAGGTTATTTCAACAAACTCAGGTTTAGTGAGCCAGTAGACAAGGCAGAAAACCAGAAAATCCTAAGCTACTGGAGCAAGAAACACGAAACTGAATAACTGAAACAAAAAGTGCTATAGTAAAGTCGATAAGGCTGCATTTGGGAAGAGTTAAACCTCAAATTTTTGAAGTAAACAAAGTTAATATTCCTGCCCATCACAAGGAAGTTTGAACAGTAATTGCCACAGAAGTCTAATAGGCTGATTGGAAATCTTTTGGACTGAAGAAAACTTAACTTTTTTAAGCTAATTAAAAAGTTAGTTGGCATAAGTGTGATCTAGAAGCATATAAAGAAGGAAAAGGGAAGAAAGTTACTTAAAAGAGCGTTGAGATCAACTGGACTTTAAATGTAGAAGTGCATATTTTTATCTGAAATTAGATTTATAGTTGTAAAAGAAATTAAGTTCTGGAACAACCTAGATGGTGATGAATGGAAAAAAATAAATATCTTTTCCAAATTGAATTAAAAATGATTGGAACTTATTATCTTAGGTGATATTTCACAGTACAGGAGACAGGACTTTATGATTCAGAAAGTTCTTTAATTCCTCCTTTCCTTTATTCTTGTTTCATCATCGTCTTTCTACACCACAACCCTTCAACAAAGGTAAACGTATGTTTTTGGGGGGCAATTCTTTGTAGGTTTTAGTGAAGCAAGGTAAAGTTTAGAGCACTAATTATAGCCAATAGCTTCACCAGAGTTTTTGGTTCTTTTTAATGAATTAATGAAAACATACTACAAAAGACAATGCTGTTTTATTGTTTGCATATAACACTTGATGAGGTACTATGTATGAAAAACATCAGTTACAGTGATGAACATAGTTTAACTTAATCCTTGCCTTTCAAGAATAGTGTAGTGATGGGTTCCATTCTGAAATAGGAGCTGATAACCCTCATATGTACTAAGACGCATCTTAGGATTCTTGTTCACTTCACAAAAGAGTCTTACGTTCCTTCAGTAATTAGCCTATGCAGATCCCGTGGTTACCAAAAACTCCTCCTTAGCAGAGAAAAGCAAAAAAAAACCACCTTGCAAATCCTTAGCAAGTGGATATGTAGGAATCAATGCTGAGAATTAATGGATATCGTGCTTTTATGCAAGCTAAGGCTCTAATTTACTATGAATTTTTGTGATTATTTTTTTCTGTGACAAGTTTCATGTGAGTACTAACACACCTAACAGTAAGTAAGGCAAGAACCTTTTTGACTTTTGCTTTCTAGATCGATTTCCTACCACCATGCTAATTAGGATGCCCTGGTATATCATTTTATGCATAGAAAAGTATGAACTATGTTTTCAAACAGATGTTTGTTCAAGTCTGAGTATGTTCCACTGATTTGAGCTTTAGCAAGGAAGTAAAATCTTTCAAAGGACAGTGACCATGTTTACAAGTTAGGAATACCTAGTGAACATCCAGTGACAATTCCTGGAGGGTTTCAGAAAGTAATAAATGTTGTCTCAAGGATAAAGATAGCCAGTTCCACAACTCAATTGCTTTCAGAGGAACCTTCAGAGAATTCTTTACCTTGTGGCATTTTTGTACATTGCTGTTTACTTAGTGTTCCAAGATGTTCCTTTAATAAAAGGCCTGTTATTATGTGGAATGAATCCCAGCATGAAGTCATATTCCTTCCTAAATGGGTGATAGCAGGATTTCATAATAATTTTTTTGGCTTTATGAACTCAAAATTAAAATAGAACAGGTACACAGAGTAAGTAAATGCTAGAGATCATCTCCTAAAAGTTTGACATTATTGAAGTAAGTTAGAAATTAAGACTTATACCATAAAACAAGAGGAAATTATAAGTCTTCTCTGCCAATGGTTCCTCATGATCATCACAAGGTAGGAAGTACACAATACTAAATTATTTATTGGACTATTAGAATTTTGATTTATACAACTAAATTTACTGGCCATTTTTGCATTAAAAGGAGTTCTGAAGGAAATTACATTTGGAGATTTGTTTGAGTTTTTTTAATGACTTGATTTTGCACATGTTAAAACTTGTTTGTGCTGATTACTGAAATTCTAAATTCAGACACAGCCATTTGATATAGCCCCTTCTGCCCAAACTATGGACTAAACATGTTCTTGCTAATCTTAACCTTAGGAAGCCAAAATAAATGTGATATTTCATTTATAATTATGGAATATACTTTATAAAGCAGGAGGCAATGATCAAATTCAACTGAACATCATTCAGCACACTGTGGAAAATCTATCACAGAGATTTAATCAAAGCCTAAAAATGGATAATTGGATGTACACCCTGAAATTTTTTTAGTTGCCAATTAAGGCTCCCAACTTATTTCACAATAGGCACCTATCTACAAGATGAAACATCTAAAAGAAAATGCTATTGTTGTAGTTATGAAGTGGAGTAGCCTGAGAAAATGTAAGAAAAGTAAGAATATTAATAATAGTTTGCACATGAAATTTTGATCCTGTTCCAGAGCACCAAGAAAGTACTTGTTTATATTGTGATAAATGCGTCTAATAGCACTAATATCTAAGCCAGAATATTTTGGAAATTCAAATTCAAGAAGCTGCAGTGTGCAGCATAAACACTAGCTATATTAACTATAGGAAAAATGACAGCATTTCTGTTTCTTTGGACACAACTGGTGTACAATTCAATTCTTACTATATTATGCCTTTTTAATACTGATAGCTAGATAGCTTTTTTAATACTGATAGCTAGATACAAGATTTTGAATGTTTTCATCTCTTAGCTTTTAAACAACATGTAAAAAATCTAGTGGGTCTTTTTTTCTTACTGTTCTTTACTCTTCTGTTAGTTAATCATATAGATAGACTCTCTATAGCTAATACTACAAAGAAAATAAAGCAAAGCAGAAGAATAAGTGAACCAGTGATGCAATATGGTTGATTCACAGGTTAGATGTGATAGCAAGTCTCTTCTTTTTTCTATCAGACATGTTTCTTAATTCAGATTACATCTTGGTTCACAGGAAATGTAACTTATTTGTGGATCTTTATTATTACTGTCATAAACCTTAACTCAGATGCTTACGCTGAGAAATCAGCAGATGATGCTTTAAGACCTCATCCGACAAGCAAGACATTTGCAGCCATGTCAGGGAATACAAAAAGTGACTGATACCCTAGATAAGCACAATATATCAACATCAGTACTCCCAGTGTCACCTTAAGGTAGCCTAGCTGTTGGCTTTCCCAAAGACGTTAACCAGCAGGAAGGAAAGCTCAAAATCAGAAAGTGTGTCGTAGGCTATTTTTACATACAGAACAAGAATATCTACACTTCTAGTCTTCCCACTGAGCTTCCAGTTATAAAAATAAAGACAACAAAATTTTGCACCTTAAACAAGTTAATTCTGCACTAATTCTGTGCTGAAGCTACATTTTTCAAGAAAATATTCAAACTAGAGAGATTACATGGTCAAGCATAGGGGTACAATTAAGGAAAGAAACAATTATTTGGTGAATAATGTTAATTAATCATGATTTTATTAACACATGGTGCTGAAACTTTAATTTAGGCATAGATTGATAGCAAAGAAAGCATAATTTGTACCAAAAAGTCGTTTCTGTTTATGTTACCTAAACTGTTGATTAAATAGGTTCATAATAAACTTAAACTATGTAATACATTATGGTTTACAACAGAATTAATTTTTTTTCAGTTCAACCCTTGCAAATACATGTATGGAAGATGCAAGGTATATCAGGATGCTACACAAACAAGAACTACCATCAAGATGAGGTATAATGACGTACATCCTGTATGAATAATTCTTTGAACACAAGTCTTATTCTTTGTAAATAGTCTTTGAATTACCACCTAGAATTATGGTTCATCTCAAGAAAAAAGGAACATTGTATCTATAGCTTGCTTACATCACTTGATTTTGTTACAGAAATTCATGATTTTCAGAAAAACTAAATATGAACAATAACTAATTACAGTTACCAGTTTGGTAGATGCAGATTAACATTTCTTATCTTAATGTACTTACCAGTATCAGTCAAAGCTCTTTGGTAAAATTTCAGTATGGTGCTTACAATAAATCTTTTCAGAACGTTTGTAACAATCACTGCTCTAAATAAAATACTTTCATCATAATAAAAAGGGGTGGTTCTAATGCAGATCATAAACCAGTCATACTGCTTTATGGCAAAGGTCCCTAATGATTTCAACAATTTATCTTCAAATATACTTAGTTAATATTTAAGCAAATGAATCCTATTAAAGTTGCAGAATCTCATGTTTGGAAAACAATAGGCATGGTTAATAAGTGTGTTGTCATTGAACTAGTGATACAGTACAGACTTTTGTGATGTCTGCCTTATGACGGATTTAGTAACATTGTGATTTATGAAGGGCAAGCATTGACAATTCAGCAAGTGATAACATTTATACCTGATACTTACTTTCCAGTATACTTTATTTCAAAAAAATGTTGCAGGTAGAAGTGCTGGAAAATTATTTCTATTGCCTAGAGTTATGCTTCCTGAAAAGTTTGAACATTTATATATTGATGCACACTAACAAACTGAACTGAATGCAAGTATCTTGCACAGCTTTGCCTTTTTTAATTGAAAACGTGAGGATACTTAATTATAAATTAATGTTTCATTCATTTCTGAAATAGAAAATTAGGCCACAAAATGCATTTTTCAGTTTACGGAGATTGAATATATATATATATATACACTAACACTGTTTTGTCTTTCATTGCATAATATTAAGTGCTCCTTTTGCAACACATTGTTAGATGCGAAATAAAGTCAGCATTTTTTTCCAACACTGTCAACGAGTGCCAGGTTCCAATGAGCTTTCCTTGAAATATGATGTAATATTGGTTTGTTCAACATTCTGTAATCTGAAGAGTCAGTGAGCTACGGAATAGGTGTAAGTATAATCTTTTCTGGCTTTTGAATTTTATTTCTTCTGTATCTTATGAGGTATCTTATTCTTCTTTTAGGGAAGAATACCATCAAAAAGATTAGACAAACATTGTGGGTCTTTTAACACAGATGATCACAGTTTACACCACATATTCAAACATGTGCATAAGCAGTTCTCATTCTTAGCAGGACTGCTATTGAAATCTTTTTATACAAGAATGACAATATGGAATTTGACAAGTGAATGTCAGATACTATGATAGAATTTCCAGAAAAAAAAAACGACAAACTTTTTCTCAGATTAGATAAAACATATAAAACTTAGTTTTGCCCAAGTCTGGAGTTCGCAATGCAAAGTTCATCCTAGGAATTGTTTGAGTTCTTTCCCCCCTGCAGAAAAATGTCATTTGTACTTGTAATTTCAGAACTATGACCTTAGAATCATAGAATAGAATCATAGAATCAACTAGGTTGGAAAAGACCTTTAAGATCAACCATTACCCAGGACTGTCAAAACCACCACTAAACCATGTCGCTGAGGGCCTCATCTACACAGTTTATGAACACTTCCAGGGATGGTGATTCCACCACTTTTCTGGGAAGAGTGTTTCAACACCTGATTTTCTCTCTGTGAAGAAGTTTTTCTTAATATCTAATCTAAACCTCCCCTGACACAGCTTGAGGCAGTTACCTCTTGTCCTATCACTTGTTACTTGTGAGAAGAGACTGACCTGCACCTCACTATAAGCTCCTTTCAGGTAGTTGTAGAGAGCATAGAAGTCCCCACTGAGCCTTCTCTTCTCCAGATTAAACAACCTTTTTACAAGGGTGTGTAGGAACAGGACAAAGGTCACTGCCAGAGGGTAAATTTAGATTAGATATTAGGAGGAAATCTTTTACTGTGAGGGTGGTGTGAAACTGGCACAGGTTGCCCAGAGAAGCTGTGAAAGCCCCATCCCTGGCAGTGTTCTAGGCCAGCCTGGATGGGGGTTTGAGCAACCTGGTCTAGTGGAAGATGTCCTTGCCCACGGCAGTGGGGTTGGAACTAGATGATCTTTAAGGTCCCTTCCAACCCAAACCATTCTGTGATTCTATGAAATAACATTAAATGACTCAACATTTGGAAGAGTTATTTTCAATTTTCTAAAGAGAAGTTTCCTGTATATTTTTATTTTAGAATTATTTATACATGTATACATACACACATACGTTTGTAAATACATATGTATGTATATATATTCAGGATAAATCTTATGTAATAATATATATTTTATATACATGGCTGCATCCACATAAATACTCACAAAATAATAATATTCCTTATAGGAAAAACATATGAAAGGCTCTAAGTGAATGATTTCTGTGTTTTTTCCCATGAGGAGAAAACAACAGAACAATACTAAATTCCATAACAGTTTCACTTTACATATTCAAGAAGTGTCAATTGAAAGGACAACTCTGATATCTCACTGGTGTTGTGTCATGGCATGATTATTTTTCATAATAGACAGCATCACTTGCCCATCAGACCTCTCTTCAGTAACCATTCCAGCTGAGTCTACCTGATGATATAAACTAGCTACTTGCTAATCTCTGTGACTTGAATAAAGGAAATTGGAGATATTTTTATATATTTACATGGAAAATATTTGTCTTCCCTCCAGCACCATGTTAATAATGGCATGAGCTGAAAATGCAAATTGCTGAGCTGCAGAGTAATATGAGAAATTTCAACATTTACTTTGTTACACATGGAATAATTTAAACATTTTGGGAACCTAGGTCACTCTAGTAAAAGATGGTAGATTATGGTTGTGAAACACAAAATATTTTTGTATGTCACAGAAGACAACATAGGGCACGTTATTCTCCATTTGTTTAATTTGTAAGATAGAGCATTCAACTTTATGGTCTAAAGAATAAATAAATTGGCTTGCCCGCCCCAAATGTCTCTTGTGACTTCCAGGAAAGTTACTGAACTGTGCCAGCTATGGAGAACAGTAGAATTTTTTTTAAATGGGTGGATGTGTAGTATTGAGGACTTTAGGCTGAGTTTCTATAATTTTAGAACAAGAAACACAAAACTGAACACTATCTCTAGAGTCGCTGTCTTGGCACCTTTTCTATCTCTTTTAATTGGCTATAATGAAAGTTTAGATCAGATTAGACAGGCTAGACTTCTAACCTATTAACAGTTAAAGTTAGGTGAAATGAATCCCACTCCCGAGTATATTTCTTCATTCTATGATTTGATCATGCCATAACAAACCTTAGTAAGATTCACCAGTGAGTTCAGCTGCAGTGTAGGAGCAGATGGCACAAAACTTCTCTCTCCATTGCTGGTTGCTGCAGCAGTGGGTAGTGAAACTTGTTGCAGACTCTAGATTTTCCTACTAACCAGAAACCAGTCAACTTATGTTTTTCTGTTTCATTTGGCCTGGCTTTGTTCCCAAAGAAGTTCAGCAAAATTTGTATAGTTACCACTACTAAAATAAAATATGCATGGTGAATCATCTGAATACAAAGCTTATTGAATGCAGGTCTGGGGTTCCAACCTGGAGATCCCAAACTAAAAAGTCAGAAATAGATAAAATGGTGAACAATTAAACTGAAATTTTCTCATTAAGAATGTAAATTTTGGATACAAATTTGATTCAAATGCTAACAGTTACAGCAGGCAACACACAAGAGAATTAAAAAATGACTGATACTTACAGTGTACAAACAAATTAGCAAGGACTGACCTAAATGATAAGGGTGTTATTGCACATTAAAGTCAGATGTCATTTCCCCTAATTTAAGGGTACTCCAATTAGAGTTAACCTGAAGGTTAGCTACTTTCATCTTTACCATCTTTGCGATAGCATTAGTACTGGTGTTGTGGTATCATGGAAATTATATGCATCATAAAAGTGCAGTTAATTATCATTGAAATAGTCACTTCTTATGTAGAATTAGTTTAGTATTTTCAAATGAACATTTCTGACCTATTTGTCTGATAGCATTATCCATTGTTGACCTGTGGCATGCCCTGTTGACCTGTCTTTTCTTAAGCCTGAAGTGTCAGTGGGACACTGTCTTTTCTCAGTGGACAAAAAAAAAATATTTTCTGGGTTGATTTTGTTTTGTTTTGCCATTTAATGCCTATCATGTATAAATGGGAGTTTTTTGAAAGCATTGAATTTTGTATTCAATTTTTTCTTTGCATTTGGAATGCAAGGATTGCTCATGCATGAACAGGATATGAAGATTTGTGTTAATTAAGCACTAAAATGCATTATTGTGCTCATTTGTTATTAAAAAAATCAGGACTATTTTTCCAATAAGGAAATTATTACATAACATACTATAAATTTGAAGATGGATTCTAGGGGATTACAGACTTCTTTGGCTCTTAAACTTCAAAAAATTCTGGTGTATATATGAAAAAGAAAAGTCAAACTCAGAGATGATTTGAAAGATTATCCTCAATATTTGAGTTTGGTTAAACTCAGCATTCTGTTGATTTTCAGGCTAAAGCAGGATAAAAGACAAAGCATTAACATACTAAAATATTTCTCTATATCATTTAAGAATTTTTTTTACAGATCATTACTGTTCAATGAATTTTGTCAATTTTCATTGAATAAATTATTCATTGAATTTTCATCTTTTTTGACTACGTCTATTATGGATATCAGACAATTCTTTGAACATATTATTCTACAAAAATTGATATTAAGTGTATAAACCACTCAATTAATATTATTTTCCTAGAATTTTCTCACTTTTGTCCTTTCTCTTTTTACAAGAGGGCAAAAGAATTTATGATTTTCACATGTAATAGCATATCTGTTAACTTTGGAAAACTGGTGAAGTGAAACTAAGATTTCCTTCTTGTCCTGATATGTTGTTAGAATTCCAAAACAGAAGTGAACCTATAATAAATGCTTGGAGCAATGTAGAGATATTCCAGCCGCTCCAGCCAATGAGCCGGCTTCATTTGGAGCTCGGCTCAGATGCCTCTATACAAACACCTGTAGCATGGGGAACAAAGAAGAGGAATTAGAGATGTGTGCACGTCTATGGGGATATGATATAATAGGCATCACAGAAACACGGTGGGATGGCTTCTGTGACTGGAGTGTTGGAATGGAAGGTCACAGACTCTTTAGGAAGACAGGCCTGGCAGGCGGGGAGGGGGAGTTGCCATTTATGTTAGGGATAGGCTGGAGAGTATGGGGACAGGTGAGCAGTCCACAGAGAGTTTGTGGGTCAGGTTTAAAGGGAGAACAGTGATGGGGGACATCTGTGGGGGGATCTGTTACAGACCGCCCCATCAAGAGGAATCTGTTGTTGAAGCACTCTACAGACAGGAACAGCCTCACGCTCGCAGGCCTTTGTTATCATAGGGAACTTCAACCACCCTGACATCTGTTGGAAGGATGGTACAGCCTGGCACAAGCAATCCAGGAGGTTCCTTGATTGTGTGGAAGACAACTTCCTTCTGCAAGTAATAGAGGAGCCAATAAGGAGAGGTGCCATGCTTGACCTCGTGCTCACCAACAGGGAAGAGCTCGTTGGAAATGTGACGCTCCAGGGCAGCCTTGGTTGCAGCAATCATGAGATGCTCAAATTTGAGATCCTCAGGACAGTGAGAAGACCGTGCCGCAAGCTCACTGCCCTGGACATCAGGAGAGCAGACTTTGGCCTCTCCAGGAACCTGCTTATTAAGGTTCCACGGGATATAGCCCTAGAGGGTAGGGGGGCCCAAGATTGTTGGTTGTTATTCAAGCATCACCTACTGCAAGCTCAGGAGTGTTGCATCCCAACTAGAAGGAAGTGCAGCAGGAGGGCCAGGAGACCTCCTTGGATGGATAAGGAGCTGCTGAGGAAAATCCGAAGGAAAAAAGAGGCTTATAAAAGGTGGAAGCAAGGACAGGTGGCATGGGAAGAATACAGGGATATTGTCTTTGAATCTAGGGACCAGGTTAGGAAAGCTAAGGCCCAGTTGGAATTAAACTTGGCTAGGGATGTTAAGGATAACAGGAAGGGATTCTATAGGTACATAGCAAATAAAAGACAGACTAGGGACAACATAAGCCCCCTCCTGAAGCTATCAGGAGACCTGGCTACCCTGGATTTGGAGAAGGCTGAGGTTCTGAATTACTTCTTTGCCTCTGTCTTCACTGACAAGGGCTTTGACCACACCACCCAAGTCTTGGAAGACAGACACAGGGACCGTAAGAATGAAGACCTTGGGCCCACTGTAGGAGAGGATCTAGTTCAAGACCATATTAAAAACCTGAATATACACAAATCCATGGGACCTGATGAAATACATCTGCAGGTCCTGAAAGAGTTGACAAATGTTTAAGCCACTGTCCCTCATATTTGAAAAATCATGGCAGTCAGGTGAAGTTCCCAATGACTGGATAAAGGGAAATATAAGCCCCATTTTCAAGGAGAAAATGGATGACCCAGGAAATTACAGACCAGTCAGTCTCACCTCTGTGCCTGGCAAAATCTTGGAGCAGATTCTCCTGGAAGCCATGCTAAGGCACATTAAAAACAACAAGGTGCTTGGTGACAGCCAGCATGGCTTCACTAATGGGAAATCCTTCCTGACAAATCTGGTGGCCTTCTATGATGGGGCTACAGAACTGATGGACAGGGGTAGAGCAGTTGATGTCATCTACCTGGACTTGTGCAAAGCGTTCGACACTGTCCCACATGACATCCTTGTCTCTAAATTGGAGAGACATCAATGTGATAGGTGGACCATTTGGTGGATAAAGAACTGGCTGGATGGCTGCACAGAAAGAGTTGTGGTCAATGGCTCAATGTCCAGCTGGAGACCAGTCACAAGGGGTGTCCCTCAGGGATTGCTGTTGGGACCAGTCTTGTTCAACATCTTCTTCGCTGATATGGACAGTGGGATTGAGTGCGCCCTCAGCAAGTTTGCCGATGACACCAAGCTGTGTGGTTCGGTTGATACGCTGGAGGGAAGGAATGCCATCCAGAGGGACCTTGACACGCTTGTGAGGTGGGCTGATGCCAACCTCATGAAGTTTAACCATGCCAAGTGCTAGGTCCTATACCTGGATCAGAGCAATGCCAGGCACAGCTACAGTTTGGGCAAAGAGATTCAAAGCAGCCCTGCGGAGAAGGACTTTGGGGTGCTGGTCGATGAGAAAATGACTGTATCCTGGGCTGCATCAAAAGGAGCATGACCAGCAGGTCGAAGGAGGTGATCCTGCCCCTCTACTCTGCTCTCGTGAGACCTCACCTGGAGTATTGTGTACAGTTCTGCTGTCCTCAACATAAAAAGGACATGGAACTGTTGGAACAAGTCCAGAGAAGGGCCATGAGGATGATCAGGGGACTGGAGCACCTCCCGTATGAAGACAGGCTGAGAGTTGGGGCTGTTCAGCCTGGAGAAGAGAAGGCTGAGTGGAGACCTCATAGCAACCTTCCAGTATTTGAAGGGGAGCTACAGGGGTGCTGGGGATGGACTATTCATTAGGGATTGTAGTGACAGGACAAGGGGTAATGGATTAAAACTTAAACAGGGGAAGTTTAGATTGGATATAAGAAGGAAATTCTTTCCTATTAGGGTGGTGTGGCACTGGAATGGGTTGCCCAGGGAGGCTGTGAATGCTCCATCCCTGATGGTGCTCAAGGCCAGGTTGGACAAAGCCTTGGGTAACATGGTTTAGTGTGAGGTGTCCCTGCCCATGGCAGGAGGTTTGGAACTAGATGATCTTAAGGTCTTTTCCAACCCTAACTATTCTATGATTCTATGATTTTAACTATTGCTGCCATCCAATTCCGAGCCAAGCCATGTGAAACCTACCTTTTAGAAATTATAACAATCATAATAACAGTCTCACAATATAATAAGGAAGTAAAGCTGAAAGGCTACATGAGCTATCTATCTGCAATTGGAATTTTCACATTGTCTTTTGTTCAGAAGGTAGTCTGAGAAAACAGATACAATTCACTCAACTTGGAGTTAAAATTGTCCTTTGACTTTAATATAGACTTTCTAGCTAATACTGCAAATAAAAAACTAATTGGGAAGATTGCTGTATATGGAGGACCTTTTGCTAACAAATATTTCATTAGTATGAAATAGATTGGCTGAAGCATTAGCATCTACTACTTTTACCTCAAGGAGTCAATCTGTCCAGCTGGTCCTTGAGTGCCCTGTGAATTGCCTAAAGGTTACTCATTACAGCTAAATTAATAAAAAGCATCTTAATAAAAATTAAGTTGACAATGCATTCTGAAATATCCTTTACATACAATACTTCTCAACCACGCACCATGTCCTTTTTGAGGAGACACTAAAGAGCTCTGCAACAAGAATTAGGAAGCCAGAACCCCCCAGTAATGCTGCATTAATCCACTGGGTGTAAATAATCTTCTGGAATTTCAGCTTCATTCTGTGCTGATAATCATGACAGCATATTTTTTACATCTTGCCCTGTCCAGATGGGCCCAAGGGCTATTGCATGAAGCATGCTGTTTAATATTAACAGCATTTGTAGAAGTCACTTCTGGGAACACAGGATTGGAAAGCAGTCTTTCTCTAATATAAGGTACCACTTTCATTTTCATTTATATCAGCTTTCAAACTTGCAGTTTGATGACTCTAATGTTGAGCTTGATGTGGGTTTTTTTTTCGTGATACCATTAGAGGGACTGACTTAGAATCTTTCTTTCAAAGGTCTTTCTTATAATTCCAACCTGCATTTTCTTAGGGTAATTTATTCCTGAACTAACACTGTTCATTGTTGAGCTTAAAAAGCTCTCTTCTATCCCTGATTTATTTCTGTCCTGATGAATAAACAAGGACAATAAAAACACAGAGAGCAATATATTCTTTTTCAGCCTTTATTTTATCAAGAGAAACAAGTGGTTTTTTTTATTCTTTCATGCTTTCCTTGTAGGAAATCTGTAATGTAATCAAAACAAGTAGCAAAATTGGTGTATGTATTTAATATGTAGCAGGTCCAGCCATGAATAAGGTATTCTTTATCTGCCTATCAGATAGCATAAAGAACAAAAAGTTGGTGCCTGTCACAAGGCACTAAGGTTCAGACCCAACAAAGGGACATAAACATCATATGTAACATGGAGTGTTGTGGGTTTTTTCCTTTCTGGTAAGTGCACAAGACTTCTATGATAAGGGCACCTACATGTGAAATATGTCTATTTGCAGCTACACATCTGCAGCTGTAAGCTTTCAGGACTTATTTCTCAAGGCAGAAGCTAACTGCAGGATAGCAGCTAATTCATGATGAAGACTTTATTTATTCTTCTTTTCAACTGGACATCTAAGTTGTCAGCAATGCAAAACTGAGTGCCAGGCAGAGGCAAGGTGAAAAGCAAGCGCAATTCTGAAGGTTGGTAGTGAAGTTTTTCAACTGAGATATTCTGGGTCCACATCATTGACTGATGCTGTCATTTGCATATGGCAAGCAGCTACTATGAACATTTTCCTGAATTTAGTGGTTTCTGTTGGTAGGCATGTAGATGTATTTCCAGATGTCACAGGATCTTGCCCTTGCAGTTAAATCCATTCAGAAACCTAAGCTAGGTGCCCAGGTACTGCAGTCCCTACACTGCATGACTTGTAACCCATTAGATATCTCAAAATAACATGCAAACAAGCCAACAGGCTGCTCTGGTTGTTACTGGAAATCAACAAAGGAAGTTCTGATTACCTCGCATTCCATATCTTGACCAAAAATACAAATCTCAGAGAATTTTTTGTCACAGTTCTGAAGGTTATTTGCATAACCCGACTTAAAGAAATTGCAGTTGGGTTTCACTGCCACTCTGTTACCACTGGTGGAGGCTTCAACTGGCTCTTCAAACTTACAGTTCAGAGCCTTAGTACAAAAGTTTATGTTAACAATGTACTTTATTATAATTAGATTCCACAGCTAAGCTTTTATACTTCATGCTTTCACAACTTTCTGTGATAAAGCTTTACCTTCATAGTCATATTTTTATCAAACAGGTATTGTTTGAGAAAAGCTGTTGTGTTAATTCCAGCTTCACCTAATCAGGGCCTTTGACAAAAGGCAGTAGCTCCATGATTAATAGATTACATAGATCTGTCTTCACCTTTCCAGCTAGGCCCCTGATTTGCTTTCACATAAATAAAAATGTTTTGAAACTGGGTTTGAAGAAATATCCAATAACAGTTTTTTCATTATAACAAGTTTTTCTATTATTTCAGAAAAAAAGGCAAGTAGGCATCACAGAATGTTTGAGTGCAAACTCACATTGAAAACCTGGTTGAAGTCAGTAAAACCTTGCAGACACTACTAGCTGTTGGGTCACTATAATTAAAACTTCCTATGTGATATTATGTGTGTCAACTACATGACTTTTAAGCCTTTCCTGGAGATAACAAGCCTTTTTGGAGTCTGGATGATGTATGAGATAAATATTGCAGCACTTTCTTCAATAACATCATAAGCCAGAAAAAAATACATACAAAGGAAATTTTGATATTTGTACAAAAATCATAAGCAGTGAGCCTTCTCTCTTTCATATTTAATAAAGATCTTTCCAGTCAGCTGCAGCTGACGATAAGTATAATATCTTTAAATGGTTAATCCAAGGATCACGGCTCAAGTGCTTTATGTGGTTAGGAGCAAGGAAAGCTGTTAGTAGCCTCAGTGTGCATTTCATAAATCCAAGGATTTTTTATTCCTTTTTTTTTTTTCTTTCTCTCTTTTTTCTTTCTTTTTGGTTTGGCTTTCTACTATATCTTAAATGCTTTATTTTTCAGAGGAGAGATAAGACTTGGTTCTTCACATAAAACTACAGCTTAGCCATTACTTAGTCTTTCTCTGTTACAGAAAAGGTCCTGTCTGTGCACAGATGTCTCAGATTAAATTGTATCTCACAGTCCTTACAGTGCTCAGTACTAGATGAACTGCCAAAAGGGCCGTAGGCAAGAACTAAATTGCTTTGGTTTCAGTACACAGTGAATTTGGCTCAGACAAGCTGAATCAGTACATTAAATGCGAATCCCTCACAGATTTGAAAGCAGCCTTTAGCACAATTATTGACTGTGAGTGATGATTATGTCTAATTGAAGGAGACTTTTGCTACCTGTAGCTCAGTTGGAGTCCATGAGAGCCACAGCAAGGCACTGCATCTTAATTCAATGTTCCAGCTTGAAAGAAGCAATTGAACCTAAATCCTGAAGTGTATACACATGGTCGATAAACTTTAATAAACTTTACAGGTTCAGTAACTAGACTGAGTGTATATAATTCAATTTTTTAATTCAAGAAAAGAAAATAGCTAACAAGTATGTTAGGCTACAATAATGTATTAGTTCATCTCATGCAGAGGCCCTCTCAGTAAAAGGAAAAGATATAGTTTCATGCTTGTCTTTGGAACAAGTCATAAATCTGCTGTTCTATACGCTATATTAATGCTCTACAGGTGGAAGATTACTAGGTTATTTGGGTATGACCCAACTTCCAGTAAATTCGGGAGAAAAATGAAATAATTTGACAATTTTGCACCTATTGCTGTGGAAGTTATGCCAATAATAAAAAGAAATTAATGTTTTTCTTAACAGATTCTGCCTCTCTCCCCAAGAATTTTTGGCATGTTTTCATGGTACAGACCTGCTGTACAAAAAATCGATTATATTCTATGTCTTAATCCTTCAAAACGAATTATTTATTTTTCTCAGTGAACGAAAATAGATACTCTCAGGGGCCATACAGTCAGAATTGGGTTTTCTTATGTTCTATAAAAAAAAATAAAAATCTGTCACTGTGTTCACAGCAAACATTTCTTTCCTAAAACATTTGTTGTGACCTATTAGATCTTTCGTAGGCTTAAATTATGTTCCCTTGGCATCATTATTATGATAACATTCACAAAAAGATCTATGCCAATGTATTTTTCATATTTTCCATGAACATGTGACTATCTCAATCAGGAAAATTGCTTATTAAATAATTGATATGAAGAGCATGCATAAGCCATACAGACTGCTTGTTCCTTCGTTCTAAAAACTTGCTTACATATTCTGTAGGCCTAAGCTTTTAGAAAAGAAAAATTAACTTGAACCTTGTCTTAGAAAAGTAATATACAGCATAGGCTGCATGAGCTGTAGGGAATTATGGATAAAAAGAGATATCCATGATAACACAGTCTGGCAAAATCATTCTAGAATCAATGATGCACAAAAAGTCTAGAAATTTGATATGAAGTATCTATGGTTGCTACATGCAGCCAAGCCCATACACCACTTCGATTTTATGTCATCCCTAGACTAGGAAGGATTGGTACTAGGAAACCTCACTTTGACATCCCTTATGCATACTTTCTGTAATTCATTAGATTTAACGAAAGGAAAGCCTTTAGAGTGGTCCGCTAATAGAAATGTTTAAGTTCAAAGCAGAGACTACAGTCTCTTGACTAATAGATTAACTGATGGTGACACTTTGAAATTTTATAGGTGCATCAGCTTTCTGACCTACGCAGTCTCTTTTGTATGGTTTCCAGGTATATAAGAACAAGGATGCTTTTCCAGAGTTTCAGGGAAACTAGAGATTAGTAGCTTTCTCTGTTCTTCTTCCCTGTACTTTACTTTTCAGATTCATTTTTACTAAAGTAATTTTGGCTTTCAGGTATAATATTTCTTCTAAGCTTCAAATTTTCTTTCTAATTATATTTGCCTGCAATCAATTTTTGTTTTCTAAAGCTTATCACCACCTCTCGATACTTCATGCCTTCTTATGTCATTCGCTTTAATCAAGCAGTCATCACGTCTTCTCCCCAGCTATGCCTTGCATTTATTTTCCTTTCTGTTTCTAATTCCAGTCTATCTATTCTATTCCCCATGTTTCCTGGGTCCAGCATATTTTCATTCTGAGTCTTGCTCTTCCCCCAGCATTGCCTCTTATTTCTCTGGAACATCGATTTGATAGGTGGACCACTCGGTGGATAAAGAACAGGCTGGATGGCTGCACAGAAAGAGTTGTGGTCAATGGCTCAATGTCCGGCTGGAGACCAGTCACAAGTGGTGTCCCTCAGGGATTGGTGTTGGAACCAGTCTTGTTCAACATCTTTGTCACTGACATGGACAGTGGGATTGAGTGCGCCCTAAGCAAGTTTGCCAATGACACCAAGCTGTGTGGTTCGGTTGATACACTGGAGGGAAGGAATGCCATCCAGAGGGACCTTGACACACTTGTGAGGTGGGCTGATGTCAACCTTATGAAGTTTAACCATGCCAAGTGCAAGGTCCTACACCTGGGTCAGAGCAATGCCAGGCACAGCTACAGGTTGGGCAGAGAAGAGATTCAAAGCAGCCCTGCAGAGAAGGACTTTGGGGTGTTGGTCAATGAGAAAATGAACATGAGCCAGCAGTGTGCACTCACAGTCCAGAAAGCCAACCGTATCCTGGGCTGCATCAAAAGGAGTGGGACCAGCAGGTCGAAGGAGGTGATCCTGCCCCTTTACTCTGCTCTCGTGAGACCTCACTTGGAGTATTGTGTGCAGTTCTGGTGTCCTCAACATAAAAAGGACATGGAACTGTTGGAACAAGCCCAGAGGAGGGCCACGAAGATGATCGAGGACTGGAGCACCTCCCATTATGAAGATAGGCTGAGAAAGTTGGGGCTGTTCAGCCTGGAGAAGAGAAGGCTGCTTGGAGACCTCATAGCAGCCTTCAAGTATCTGAAGGGGGCCTATAAGGATGCTGGAGAGGAACTCTTCATTAGGGACTGTAGTGATACGACAAGGAGTAGCAGGTTAAAACTTAAACAGGGGAAGTTTAGACTGCATTTAAGGAAGAAGTTCTTCACTGTAAGGGTGGTGAGGCATTGGAATGGGTTGCCCAAAGAAGTTGTGAATGCTCCATCCCTGGCAGTGCTCAAGGCCAGGTTGGACAGAGCCTTGGGTAACATGGTTTAGTGTGAGGTGTCCCTTCCCATGGTGGGGGGGTTGGAACTAAATGATCTTAAGGTCCTTTCCAACCCTGACTATTCTATGATTCTATCTCCTTTCCAATTCCAAATTTTGATTCTCTTCCCAGGTGTGCCATCTTCTCCTTCTCAATCTTCTCCCCTTTCTCATGGCTTATTAATGTAAATCCTTAGCACAGACAGAACAGATGAGCAGGTTTCTGAGCTCAGTTCTGGTTTCCAAAATCACATCACACCACGGACACTAGTAGCAAAATTATCGGTCATTCTGTGAAAATATCTAATGCACAATGTGTTTAACACCCAAAGCTATGAGGAAGCAGCATATTGTTTGATAAAATGAAATGTTGTCAACCTAAATAAGAATGTATTCAGCATATCGAAAACACAATTTGTTCACAATTTAAAATGTGATTATATTCATGATAGCTTACGAAATTCAGCCAATTCAAGCTACATTTGCAGCCCAGCTTTTTTCTAAAACACAAATCTTCTAAAATATTTGAAAGGAAGGATCTCAGTAACTTTTAAACATAACAAAAAAAGGTGGAAAACCTAGTTGAAATAAAAACAAATCAGGCAAAATCAGACACACAGTACGGGAAACTTCAGAGCAAATAAGCTGTGTCAAAATTAAAAGAAAACAAAAGCTTTGATTTAAAAACGAATGTCATGCAACCAACCTTGCTTGAAAGATTGTTCATAATTCTGGCAAATACTTCTTTAAAGGTATCTGAAGGGCAACACTGAGAATTAACTGATTTTTTGTGGGTTTTTTTTCTTGATATGGGGTTGCTGGACTGACATTTTCCAAATCATCTCTGAAATTCAATGTTTTGATTCAGTATTCAGCTGGAAAATTTAAATAATGACACCAAGATAACATTACAATTTAACAGTTAAACAATAGAAAACAATCATCTCACAAATAAACCACACAGGACAGTAAGTAGTGGCTTAACTTAGGATATCAGCTTATCACAGGTAGAATTTTGAGCCAGGATTTTTAATGTGTTAGTAACAGCACAGACTTAATTTTTTATACAGAAGTTTACAAAATATGTCTTCTCCCTTTCTTACTATTGCTTTATCTATAAAGCTGTAATATATAAAATACTGCTTGTAGTGAACTTTTTTGTGGAAAAATAGATTAAAGACTGCTTCAGAAAACAAAATCCTAAAGAGAAATAAAAGGCTGTTACCATTAAAAAAAAAAAAAAAGATGGTATAAAGAAATTGGGAAATAAAGGGAAAGGGAAATTTATATTAAGTTTATGAGTTTTGCATAAGTTTGAGACCTATATATCTTTACTTACAGGATCCAAGCTGTCATGCAGAGCTGGCAAGGAAGTCAGTAAAACTCCATAACACACTATTGCTTTAATTTTCTGATGCTGTTGTATTTAAGTGTTATTATTTTTCACTATGCTTATTCTACATTAGTTCAGTTTTCATAAAAAGACTCAATAAAAACTTTATAACCATTGCTCAAAATTAGTTCAATGACTTTTTTTTCTTTTTAATCTCTGCTTCTTTTATAGATTTAGAATCTTTAACCTAGAACGGCTGGGCCTGAAATAGTCACTTGCCAGAGAAGTAGTTTTTATTGTCCTCAAAATTACCTACTTCTTGACATCACAAATGTATGTGTTCATTTGGTTTCTAGAGGTCTTTTACCTAAGTTTCCAGTCTTTGGATTTATGTTAATTGTACCCTAAAAATTTCACCAAGCATGCTCTATTTCTATACCTGGTCTACAACACAGAAGAAGACTGACCTACAGATGTGGGGAGTAACATTTGTTCCAGCAAAGGTATCAGAAAGGAAACCAGCAGGCTACTCCCAGTTGTCAGTCTGTGTTTCTGCTGACTGATCACAGTTCACTGCAATTTGTAGTTTTGTTATTGGAAATACTGCAGGACTCCTAATTTTGAAGTTTATCTGGCAGGAGCCAGGTGAGATTCAAATGTCCAGTTTATAAATATACGAGACTTTATAACATCTCTGGTCATATATCTGGGACTAGACTTCCAGTACCAAACATGGAATATCTCAGATTCTGTCTTTCCAAATTGAGATGCAAACAAACCACAGCTCAGGCGCTATGTTCACAATCAGGTCCAGAATCCTCTTACAGATGGATGTTCTCTTGGACACAATAGGTCAGGAAGCCATGGCTTTTTGAGAAAGGCAGCAGATCCCATCTCATGCTTCTCACTGAATTTTGAAGTCAAAAGAGCCAGGAGCTGCCAGTCCTGCACAGAAGCAGCATGTCACCTACTCAGTAACTGGTAACATCTTCCCTCTCAGGCAGGAGTGCATGCTGAACTACATTCAATGTCTGTCAGTAAATTTAACCTCCTATTTAGAAAAAGACAGTGGAATATCACCCCTCAAATGTTAAAATTTATACACAAGCCTACATATTTACTGTTCAGAAAACAGTTATAAAACCCATTGAGAAAATTAATCTTTGAGGGTGGGTCACCCATAGAAAGTCACAGCTTAATTAATGCATTAGTGATATATATATACACACAGTATATATATGCTTATATATAGTATATATATTAGTAATATATATATGTATAAAGTAATTAAAGAAATTACTTCTCTGCAAAGAACAGAGCTCTATACTGAGGCTCAGAAGGTCCCAAGTTTCAAATAGAGCTGATCAACATTATTCTTTCCTACAACATATATTTAGAAAAAACTTTATTGAAAGAAAAATGACAAACTTTTCCCTTTTGAGATTTTAATGTAAATTTCAAACTCTAAAAAGCAAACTCTGTAACTCCTATTTACAATTCATCAAAAGACTGTGTTTCATGGAAATATTTTTCTTCATGACAGTTTGCATTTAAAAAAAAGAAATTAAAACAGACTTTGAAATATGATATTCTGAATGTGAAACTTGCCATTTTAAAGTTATTTTCATTTCATTACCATTATTTCATGTCATATCTTATTATTATAAAAATAAGTCTGAAATGAAGTATTTCAATCATTTTAAGAGAAATATTTAACTATGCTTTAATTTCATTATAGAAAAAATAATTTTTTTTTCTCTGAAACATAACGTCTAGTTCTTGTCCAGCTAGATTATTTTCCCAGAGGTCCTAAGCATCCCTCTAAGTACAGATGTGTTGAGAAGGACAACAACAAGGTTTTTCTTCACTTACAGCCCTGGTTTGGGGTCTAGCTGAGTTTGATTATTTCAGGGTATATAATTTATGGGTCACATTTGCTCAACATTATCTACCTAGGGCTACTTCGTTCACTTAAAAAATTTTAATGGGATATCAAAGTTATGTGTGGCAATTATACTACTGAAGGTAACTTATTAGCAAATATCAGTGTTATATATGCTAACAGATAATAAAACAGCTATAGCTATGGAATTGATATCAGTATAAATAGGATGAATTCTCAAAATGTTCAGAATTTCTTAGTGAGCTCCCAGGCAAACACTGTTCTTTTTAGTATGGTTAACAGTCTTATGGCTTTTCCTGTATTTTTATGACATCTATGACTGAATTAAACTTTTCATTTAACAGAGAGGTAAGGTTTTGAAATTATTTGATATAAAAACCCAAAACACAAATCAGTCGTTTTCAGCAAAGCTCTCCTAACACTCCAGGAATTAAAAGTCTGAAATTAGGTGTAAAATTTTGTTTGTGAAAGTATAGACTGAAGAGCCAGGCCAAACTCTGGGTTCACCAAAGTCAAGGAGAAGATTGTCTTCACAGAGAGTGGGAAGGCATCAGCATCTCTGGACAATCTGCATTCACACATTCACTTCTGTGTCCCTGTTCTGGTCCTCTTCTGACCCCTTTCACCTGACCCTGCCAGCACATCTACCCAAGGAGCTGAAGACTCAGTATGGGTTTCACATAACACTGAAAAAAAGATAACATTTTTCACATTAAAATGATCATTTTCATTTTAGCTGTGTCATATTACATACTTGTTTTTCTCCAAATATTTGAAGCATAAAGTGTAAAATTTGAGATAATATCCTCAACTAGAAATTCTGACCAATGGGAATAGTGCACTATGCTCTACTTTATAAACAGCCACCTTTAAAATGGTTACATGTAAGCTGCAGACAAAAAGAGCTCATGACATACTTACACATACTTGCTGGTGGTGCTGCTGCTTTTCTACTGCCAGGTTGTTCATCTGACGCTACGATAGTGGACATTCACTCCACCAGTGATCTGACTTCTGGCTACATCTTATTCTGTGGGATCAATTATACCCCAAAATCTAGAACACAGTAACAACACATGGCACTAAATCAGGTACCTGCCTTTTTGCCTACCCAGTAGTAATGATTACCAGAAAGACACCAACACATCCAAGGGACCATGGCTGGTTCCAGGTGCAAAAGGCATTTTCTTGAAAATTCAGAAGACCAACATGCATCTAGCCCCTATTTCAAGAGTTAATCACATTTCACTCTACTTTCAAAATCACTTATCCAACTTGTTATAAATGCACTACACAGTATAGGAAGGTCTCAGATGTTTAAAATCTGATCACAGAAAGAAACTGTATATTTATCTGAACCAAAAAATATTATTCTGAGGTGAAATAGCACAAAAAAACTTGCAACAGATGCAAGCTTGAATAGATTAATTACTTGTGGGATCAGCATGTCTTTCCTTGCCCAGCTTCAGTGACAAGAGTCAGAGCACACTTTAAAGAACTCCATGGACAAGACCAAAGAACCATTTCCAATTCTGCACAAAATGCGTTACACTGCACTAATAAAATGGACATCAAATTTTGTACTGTGGGGCAGAAATAGACTGCAGAACAGCTTCTTTGCAGTCATCCTCTGTTTTGTTGTTTGTCTGCTTTTCATATACAGGTTAAGACTGACTTGATATTTTGGAAATATTCACTAGGTGGGTACTAATGCTAACTAATTTCATTAATGGGTTTATCACTTTTTACACCTACTGTTCAGGTCCATTACTTAACTTGCTGTAAACAGCAGCTGTTGTTCCCTTGTCAGGGAATCTCTCATCCTGCAGAGAGTCTTATGTCAGTGGCCCTGAGAAGGCAGTGATGTTGGAATTTGTTTGGTAAAGTGTGATAAAAGCGTGACATTCCACTTAATAATTATATTTTTATTTAAGTAGAAAATTCCATGTTTCACTAGTACCATATAATGATATCTGGAAGTGGTTTTCTTTCTAACCAGGCCACTGAAGGCCTGAGCTGAGCAGAAACAATCGGTCATTTTGCATTTTAGTAGGGACAATAATGAAAGGCTCTAATGTAAAGATGCTTCTGACCTAGAGCAACCAAAATATTTCCAGTTTTACTGACAACATGGAAAAGGTTATTCTGCTATATAAATCGCTCTCCCTCCTCTACACACATACACAGAAAAGTGACATCATTCCTGGATTATCCCAGCCTGCTTCCACTATAGCTGAAAAAGGTTGAGAACCCACAGGCAGATTTTTATGTCTTTCTCCAGAAGTGCATGTCATTTCAGTAAACATACAATCTGATAAAGGCTCCTTATAAGAATTATTATGAGCATTTTATTTTAGAGGAGGAAAAATGAATAACTGTTTTCCCTTTCCTTTGTGACATGCAAACTCCCTTATATTTACACATTATGCAAACTTCAAGGAGGAAGCAGTTAGCATGTCAGAGAACCAGCAATGATAACTCTTGAGTGGAGCAGTCTGTAGCAGTCTCTTTAGTTTTACGACAGGCACATTAGTCTGGTGGTTAGCTGCTTCTCCTTAATTGGATTGCTTGCATAAATTGCAATACAAGGTGGACATGTGATAGTTTTCTTTTTCGCCAATCAGTCATGTCAAGAGAATGTTATATATTTTATATAGAAAGTAGAAAAAATGATAATGTGAAGAGATGAGAAGATGGTGCAGGGGGAAAGCTGATATTCTTCCTTTATAACAGATAGCCCCAAGTTGTAGAGGCCATTATTTCTTGCATTTTCAGAGCAAATGAACTTGACAGATGGCTGTGTCACCTAAACCCCTACCTACCAACTTGATTATGCAGAAAACAATACAATAGAAAAGAAATCATTACTGAAGGAACCTGGTTAGTCCACAGAGGGCTGAGCAGTGCAGAAGAACAAAATTACAGTTGTGGAATTGAACAGCAAGAATACATTTAACATAAAGTGGGTTACAGCAAGGCAATCAGTCATGGCTAAAGCTATTGTCTGGGCTTGCTTGCATGGTATATGAAGTAATCTGTCATCTACCACTGAATTTATGCTTAGTTTATAGTAGAAAAATACAAAGGTTTTGCCAGGACATGTTCTGGTAGTCTTAAGTAGCTCAACCATGGATCTATGAAATTAAAATTATGGGAATTCAGGACACTTTTTTGCTTCCAATGTGTTTTGGAGGACATTAACATCAAAGTAGTTTCTTCCCCCTTCTCACCTGTTACTCAAACATTAACCAAATCGCGCCACTTAAAAACAAAACAGATTGGGCAAGACAAATATTCAGCACTAGTCCAGGTTATATACAGCACGATCATTACTCCATAAAAAGTTACACTGGATTTACTGGAAGTCTGGCTATGGAAGTTATAGAATGACATCCACGAAGACAGGAACAGAATAGGGCATCATATAATCCTGATGGTCCAGCCCCCATTTCATTATTTATTACTTTCTTTGAAAAAGATAAAATCTCTTATCAGTATTACTACTATTTATCATAGGTATTATTATATGATCTCATACGTTATTTACAACAAAATGGGCTTCCAGTCTCTGTTCCTCTCAACAGTTTCAAGCTATACAGTCTACTTCTATATGCTTGAGGGCTTACCACCTGGTAAAACCTCATGTTAACTAATTATTTCAATTAACTACTTTTGAACTAACTCAGATCTTCTAGTAAGTCGTTAACACCATTGAACATATCAGTTTTAGCATGCCATATAATCCACACAGGCAGAAAGTTCAACTGCTTTCATTTAGCAATTCCCTTTCAAGGAGAGATTGGCATAAATTCACATTCTGAAGAGAAAATACTTAATTATTTTTTTCTTGGAGCAATAGTTTCATACTTTTTTCATAATGGCAAGGTAATTTTTTATAATAGAGATAACCAGATTTTGTTGGGGTTTTTGGGTTTGCCTTACAATGAAGATTAAATATTTTGACTTCATTTTATTCTAATTCTTTTTCGTGAAACGATAATCACATCATGAACCACAAGAACAAACACAGTTAAGTTAGAGATTTCTTCATATAGGAGACTCAGATTTGATAGCTGTTGCCTTTAGTACTCAAACCTTATTCTGTTAATTAGATAAAGCCTAGATTTTCTCATTGTACTTATTCATTAAATATTCATTAAATAATGCAGTAGCTTTTGTAAAAGCTTCAGATAGTTAAAAGCCTATTGGTGAAAGAACCAATAAAAAAGAAACTCTAATACCTGCATTATCTGTGAACCAATCCATGAATGTACAAAGAAAAAAAAAGGACAAAAAAGAGAAAGACATTGTCTTACTTATTGGGGGGTAATACAGGGGTTGTTGGAAATAATCCCTCAAATATAGAACCTCAAACTAGATTTAAATAATAAGGTACATCTCAATTACTGCACATAAGGGCTCAACTGGCTAATAAAACACAACCAAAGTGTGTAGACTTGCAACACTATCAAATGACTTCCCTCTGTAGTGCTGCAATGGAAAAACATGTTTCTCAGCACAGCTTGATTCCTGGTGTAAGTGAAACCACACCACTCCTTTCTCCTGCTTTGTGCAATATCTTTCTTTCAAAGACAACATTATATGGATTATAAAGGTAAAGAGACCCCCAGATTAGCTAGGTTTTAAACACACATATAATTACACTGCACCTTTTCTTCTACACCTCATTCCTTCTCTCACTTATGTAGACTTTATGTCGAGAATTAATGCCAAGTGTGTTTGTTCACAGATGGGTGCATTAAAAAGGTTTGATGCAGGTGGCAGAGAGTCAAGGCTAATGGGAAAAATTGAGTGGGGAAAAAACCTCTCCCTGCAGAGCATATAGTGTATTTTCCCTTACAGAAATAGCTCTTCTCGTTCCAGTGCCAGGCTTCTCTGCTATTCAGTATGTAAATGACTAGTTCCCGGTTTTTCCTTGTCCCTTTTGGGGACAGTCATACACTGACATTACTGGAAACCCGCACCAGCGGCAGGTCACCAGTGCCCAGGAGCAAGAGTCTCCCAGAACTCCTCAGCATCCTGAAGAAAAAAACAAACCAAACCAAAACACAAAACCACCCCAAAAAAAAAAAATGTGTGTCCAAAAAAAGAATCTCTGCCTTCATTTCTCTGCCACTTTCCAGCCTCCTGCTACCATACTAAAACCATTTTACTCAGCTAAAAAGCCAAACACTCCTTGAGATACTTTTTAGCCTCAACATGTGATTCAAACTCTGCAGATGTTTCCCCAATACCGCAATCATTAGCAGCTCAAACAATTCCACCACATCTACTTTGGAGCCCTGTGTCTCTTCTGTTGGACTTATGTCCAAACACCGAGAGTCTGGAATATATAGGGTTGCAGCCTAATTTAGGGAAGTAGTGAAGAGTTTACATCTTCCCATAAGGGCTTGAGGACAGCTAGATGAATATAATTTGGTTTTCCATCCCAGAACTGTTGTCTTCAGTTTTTATATATTGATGCAGGATTTCCAGATCTCTACTACATTCAGCAAAATGAATGTTTTTGACACACAGTCAGAAACCCTATGCTTGACTGCAGGATAACCCAAGAAAAATGGATATTTAATACTGAAAACTTATGCATAAAGTCTAGATGTAAAACAGAGGCAAGGTATGTGTTAACTATCTTGCAAACGGGAAGCATAGCCTCGTGAAGTTTTCTGAGTCCAAAGAAATACATGAGCAAGGAAAGAACCAGGGCAGTTTAGATTATAACTACTCATTTGGATGGGGATTTGTTATGGAGAATACTGGGGGAAAACGCCCAAAACAAAGCTGAAGCACTCTCACAGAAGACATAGAACAAACCTAATCAAAATAACTCAGTGGGATAGGAAGGACGTAATCCACTCTGGAGTTTAACTAACCCTTAAACAAGTATGCGACTGACAAAAAAATACAATTTCTATTAAAAACAGAGAATATGAGCATGGCAAATGACTCAGCCACCTTCATACTCACTGACCCTAACTGCTACAGAGCAGAAAGCCCTATTTTGATATCTAATTCTACTCAGAGAAAAGAAGATTAAAAGCACAGATTTAGAACTCCTAAAAGAAATTGCTAAAAACATCTTCACTACTCAAAGTAAGCCAGACTTTTCCCACTCTACTGAACAGCAAATCTTGTGCTCTAGCCTCAACAAACATGATCTCTTTACCATATAGAGAATTTAGGCACACACCCCCGATATCGATGCCAGTCTTATACATACGTGCATCTATTTTTATACTGTTAAAAGTCCTAAATACTGTAATCTTTTTCAGTCATTGACTCATATTCAGCTCAGCACTGCAAAATTATATTTCATCTTCCCATCATTGCTCCAATTCTGAGTAATTCCACCTTTCAAAGGAATGCCAGGAGGCACCATGAGAAACTCAGAAGTTACAAACAGTTCAGGAAAGAATGCAGCTTCTCAGAAATGTCTCTGGAAATCATTGGAAGGCAATGTTTCAGCATCCAAAATATGAAGGACATTGTGGTGGATATATCTGACATTTAGGTAGGAACAGCCATTAAATTCTAGAGACCGTATTTATTAATTCACTGACATATATCTGCACCAGCTCAAGTCCTGTATTCAGATTGGGATGGAGTCTGACAACTAGGTTCAAAACGAGTTCTTTTCCCTCCTTGCTTACTAAATATTAAAAGAACTAACTATTTCATTTCAATTAATTAAATTAGTTCAAAAGTAAGATTTTGTGAATATCGAGAATGTCATTCTATTTTACCTGAAAAACCTACAGCCCGACAGCTCGCAGTTTAGCACAGTTTTATCAAGACCATTCACCCTTCCTGATTTCAGATATTTTACTCCCTTCCTTTCATATGCATTCAGACTTTTGCCAGAGCAACTCACTTTTTTCTTGCTACTCAAATTCCCAATATCCGTCAGATTAATGCCAGGATAGGATGTAACAGTGATACTCTTCTGCTGATGCACTCTGAACAAAAAAAAATCTCTCTCATTTAAAACTAAACAGCAGATTGCAAGAATCACATTCTCCCTTCTCTAACCTCTGTCTGTGTTTTTACTTCACCCAGGGTAGATTTTGATCTCACCTTGGTCATTTCCTGGTGTACTTTCAGCCCTGCACCTGAATCAAAGACATATGTTCCTCGCAAGCTAAAAATTGCTTTAAGGAGCAACTTTCCTCATACTTCACATTTAGCATATCAGCTGCTTGTTCATGTCAATTTTGATACATTTTTCTGTAGGGTAAGTAATCCAAAACTGCTGCATGAAACAAACCTACATTGATTAATTGTTCTATTCACTATTATTAGCCTAATAGGGATATTTTATTTTATTTAGTGGGTTAATTGTTCATGCAATTGCAAAATCTTAAGATAAGTATCACCTAGTTCCTAGTCCCTAGTTCCTCTCCTTAGCAGGATACAGTTGTCCCCAGGTATATGTCAGATAATAGTTATTCATCTTGCTTTAAATAAATATTCTCACCTTGAAGTTTATGCCTTCTCTTTATCTCCCCAAATACTGTTTTTAAAACGGTGTTTTGTTTTTTTTTTTTTCTCTACATTGAATCTGCAAACATAATTAATGACATGAAATTAACCTGATAAATTGCTGACATGTTTTGCAGCTGATGAAGTGCACAGAGCTATCCCTTCAATAAGTAATATTTATTGGCCATGGCTACCTTGCTCATATGCTGCTGAACCTGGGAATTCTTCAAAACCAACACACTTCTCAGCTACCTCACTTCTCAGCTACCCCTGGGACTATCTTGGACTGGAGAGTTTTATAGACAACTCAAGCTACAAACCCCACTTGCCTTTTGTAGCCTTTTGTTGGTGACACTGGGACCATTTACAAAGACTCCTGGTACCCAAATTAAGGCAAATAGGATATGCAGAATACACCAGTCTGGGGCACCACTCCCTGTCATTGACATGGGAGCTACATGCAGAATAGGTCATTCTAATGGGTAAGATGTGAACCTCTTTTCTTCTTAAGCCCCTAGATACAATATGAAAATGTGAAACTGGCACAGCTGTGGTAATTAAATGTCTGTGTTTCAGTGGTTATTTGCTTCCTGAAATCAGTTCTAGAAATAAGTATGCAAAATGCTCTATGAATTCAAGTTCTTGTAACACATACACATAACTATGTCTAATTATTGCTTTTGTAGTGGCTGGTGTGAAGTAACCTGTTCTCTTCACCAGCCGGCTTCAGAAGAGACAAAATCCCAGGACTTGATCATGTCTATAACTATGCATGTGTTCTACTTGTAAAAAAAATTAATTGTATACCCTGCTGTTGGTTTTTAAAGATGAATCTCATCTTGCTCTTAGAGTCAAAAAAACTGCTAGAGTTTGCAACATAATTCTCCATAACTTTTACTCATATTCTACAACTTGCTGCAAGGCAGTTAACAATTCTTAGGTCTTCACAGCATTAATTTACTTTACTGATGACATCATCAGTTTTTGTCACTGTAGAGTTTAGCTGTCCTGCGTAAAGCTGACCATGGAAGTTTTGAACATTGATTTTACTTTTTTTTCCCCTCTTCTGTAGCATAAGGGAACGATTTATCATCTTCTTCTGGGACATCAGCCAGAGGCAAGAAATAGCTCTAATAACATGCTCTAAAGTGACTTATACTGACTGTGGGTTTAAAAACCTGGTCAACAAATGTGCTGTACCTGGACATAGGAACAGCAACCATCAGGAAAGACAGGAAAGCTTTTTAAACAAACACATGACACCTACCACACACGAAAATATGGAACCCAACTTTCTTTCAAAAAATCTTAGATGCTTCTTTCACTTGTATTTCAATGTATAACATTCTGAACTTAATTTTTATTATTTAAAAATGTCTGAATAAAAATATTGTGAAAAATGAATCTCAAAACCAGGAACATGTAGACTAGAACATAAATTTCTTTCTCAACTTTCTTTCTCAATAAGGTTTTAGATTCTTTCCAGCACTATTCTTATTCATTTTCTCCTTGTCACTGTATTACAATACAGATTTGAAGAAACAAACCTAAAGCAGCAGAAGATAGACAAACTGCAACTATTGCCCTACTTATAGAGTAAATGTGAAAGCAAGTATGAAAAATAATTTCACAGGATTCCTATCTCTCTGTTGCCTCAGTAGATTCATTCATGTGCATGCATGAAAGAGAAACAGATTGGGTGCAATCAGATGTTACATTTCCTAATATGAAAGAGCTGGATATTTTCTGATTTATATAGCAGTCCCATAAACGGTCATATTGACATACTGATACACAAGAAGAAGGAAAAACTGTAGTACAAGGATGGGAACAAATGAAAAAATGCTAAGGGAAATAGGACCTCCTTATGCTGAAGGGAAAGATAAAAAATAAAGCAGATAGTTGGAGAAATGTATTTTACAGATAAAAATAAATTTTAGTTGAGAAAGAAGATAGATATAATTTAAAAACAGATTTTTAAATTGGTCTCAGATTTACAACATTTCTTGCATGCAAAAAAGCCCAGAAATAAAGAGTGAGAAACATATATATTTTCATTTTGCATATATGCAGTGTAAGCAAAAAAGAGATGCTTCAGGCATATGTGGGTAAGTAATGACAAACATTTACACTAACTGCATTTGGTCTCTTTTTTATTTGCTTTCCTGCATATTTATTTGAGTAAATTCTTGGTCTCCTAAATGTTCATTTGAACAGACTGGAGCCCAAAGCCGGCATGTTTATAAACATGTTATGAACTTTGGTTGCATGCATAAATGAAATTTATTCTTTTGAGACCAATAGAAATCATTTTGGACAGGACAGGAACTGTTATGTAGGTAAAATCATTCATTAATTCATACAGTCATTCATACCCACTACCACCAGGCAAGGTTTTTAGCTGAGGTAAAATGAGTGTAGTTTTATAGTCACATGATGTTTCACACCTCTATGTTTTGATGTTTCTGTCCCATATAGATAAATTAAGAATTGTATAATTGTTCTGTGCAGTTGTATAATTGTTCTGTGATACTAGAAATTCAAATGTTCAAAAGAATTAATTTCTTTTCTCTCACACTTGAAAACTAGCACATAACACTTCCTGAGTTTTATATTTATTTCTACTTGCAGTACATTCAAGACTGTTAAACAGCCACAAATAAATATTTTAAATTAACATTACCTTATTGTAGTAGTAAAGATGAGCAGAAAAGATAAGCAGTAAAGATGAGTAGTAAAGATGAGCAGAAATTCAGATGGAACTAGGGTCCAGTCCTGTGGTAAATCTCATAAACACCACATTATGTTAAATAAAATGAAAGTTTTAAATACATTTTTTAAACTGTTTCTACATGGCAAAAAATATCCTACAAATTAGAAATAAGTTATTGATTCTGAAAGAGTGAAATGACTAATTATTTTTCAATAGAAATGCATCAGCTCGGTGTTTTGAGATTCACTGGTATTTCTCTTCTCTTTCAAAATTTTCCAAGTTTTCAAAAAAATTACTTCTGAAGCCTTATTTCTCTTTAGAAACAGGAGTCTACCTCAACTCATATCCTTTTTTCTCAGCTACCTCTTGTATAGTTATGTCATTTCAAATGTAACAGAAGCACATATATTAATGTGTTATTACTCCTTCAGGCATTGGATCTTCTTAGTGAGTTCAGTGCCTTATCAGTTCACAAGTCCCTCTCAAGCTGTACTTACTCATTGTACAAGAATGGTGCTCAGTGTATATTCTCAAAATCACTTTTCTATTTAGCTTATAGGGGTGAGCAGATTTTAATGACAGTTTTCAATATATTTGCACAACAATTTCTGATGCAGAAATTAGTTATAAGCAAATGAGTCAGCCACTAAGGAAAGAAATTCTTTCCTTTCCTCTGCTTAGGAACCTAAGGAAAATTTCTGCCCCTCATCTGGAGGGATTCGCATAGGTTGGGCAAGAGCAGGTTAGTGCCAGCTCTGCACTTGATGTGAGCACCATCTGGCAGTTGCAGGGTAGGATGACTCTGGGGGAACACTGTCAAGACCACTCTGCTGCTTCTCTAAAGAGGAGCAACATCAACATCTTTCTAGAATATGCTGCTGGTTTTAGCATATATGGTAACAGGCTGAGATTGGATATGACCACTTCTTATGGGATCATATTTCCCTAGCTGATGACAGATTCATATCTGTCTTTACACTACAAGAAATCTGAGTTTGGGGTTTATTCTCCTTGAGCACTGCTTAAGCACACAAACCTGTGTCCTGATTGTTTATCTTCCAAATCTGCTGGAGTCCATGATATATGACAAAAACCGTAAAGGTTTTCAGGATACAGGATGTAAGATATACCAGCAATTTACAGCGCTAAATCCAAATGAACATTTGTTTCCTGATGTGGAAGAGAAAACTCGTGAAGCAGATCAGTTTTAACATATAGGATGGTGCAGTAAACTACTTTCTAGATGTTTCTTGGAAAAGAAGTTAAATCACGAAGCTACCTAAGAGGCAGCCTATGTAAACAATAGCCACAGGAGCAGGTATTTACATCCAAACTTGAAATCAAATACATATCTCAAGCTCAAAATTGTTTACTGCTTGCAGTCCTTGTCCCACCTGTTACATACTCATGATCCTTTATGTGTAGGCATTATATATTGGTCCTGCAGATCATTGGGTGGTCTTACAAAGCAGTCTTCTGGAGGAAAAGACTACACTGATGTAGTCACTCCGTCATAGAAAACCACAAGGTTTGTCAGGCAGGACTTGCCCTTGGTAAAGCCATGCTGGCTGTTTTGAATCACCTCCCCATCCTCCATGTGCCTTAGCATAGCTCGTAGGAGCATCTGTTTCATGATGTTCCCAGGCACAGAGGTGAGGCTGACAGACTGGTAGTTCCCAGAGTCCTCCTTTCTACTCCCTTTAAAAATGGGTGAAAGGTTTCCCTTTTTCCAGTCATCAGGAGCTTCACCTGACTGCCATGATTTTTCAAATATCAGGGAGAGTGGTTTGGAAACTACATCAGCCAATTCACTCAGGACTCTGGGGTGTATCTATCTCATGAGGTCCTATGGACTTACGTATGTTCAGGTGCCTTAAATGATCACAAACCTGATCCTCTCTTAGAGTGGGAGGGACTTTGCTCCCCCAGTCACTGTCTTGTGGTACACCCACTCAAGAGATGTGGGAAGAGAGATTTCCAGTGAAGACTGAGGCAAAAATATTGTTGAGTACCTCAGCTTTCTCTTTGTCTGTTGTTATCAGCTTGCCAGTCATGTTCATCGAAGAGTTTTCTTTGACCTTCCTTTTCTGTCTGACATACTTGTAGAAGCCATTATTATTGTTATTATTGACAATAATAACAATAATATAATAATAATAATATAATTATTGACAATAATAACAATAATGATAATAATAATCTTCTTGCATCCCTTGCAAAGTTCAGCTTCAGCTGCATCTTGGCCTTCCTGACCCCATCCTTACAAAACTGGGAAGCATCCCTATACTCTTCCCAGGATACTTGTCCCTACTTCCACTGCCTGTTTATTTCCTTCTTGACCTTTACGTTGACCAACAGGTCTCATGCAGCCATGTTGGTCTCTTGTTGACCTTTACTGATTTCTTACACGCGGAGATTAAGAGCTCTTGCACTTCATGGAAAGTCTTAAAGAACCGACAGCTCTCTTTTGATTCCTTGTCCCTTAGGGCAGTTTCTCAGGAGATGGCAGTTTGCTTTCCTAAAATTCAGGATCCTCCTGACTTTACTCTTCACCTGACCCATATCCCTCAGAACTGCAGACTCCACCAATGCATGATTACTGGAGCCCCAGCTGACTCAAAACTTGGCATCCCTGGTGACCTCACATGTGACCATGATGTCCAGTATCATATTTCCTCTGCTAGGGCTACTGTTACCTGTTTTAAGACGTTATTCTCAGTGTGTTCCAGGAGTGCCTCAGATTGCCTGCAGCTCTCTGCGCTACTTTTCCAGCAGATGTTAGGGTGGTGGAAGTCCCCTAGCAGAAAAGCCTGCTAGCTGGAGTAAGAAGACTTCATCAGTAGGCTCCTCTTGATTGGGCAGCCTGTAGTAGACACCAGCCACAAGATTCCCTTTGTTGCCTCTGTCTCTGATTCTTATCCATAAGTTTTCAACCTGCTTGTGGCTGTTCTTCAGAGAAACTCTTCACACTCTATCCATATCTTGTAGAAGACAACACCTCATCCCCTCCATTCTTACCTGTCCGTTCTGAACATCCTGTAGCCATTGACAACTACACTCCAGTCATAGGATTCATCCCACCAAGTTTCAGCAAAGGCAGTTAGGTTGCAGCTTATAGCAACACAGTGGCTTCCAGCTTCTCCTGTTTGTTGCCCATTCTGCATGCACTGGTGTAGAAGCACTTCAGAGAGGCTTTTGGCTGTCATTTTCTTAGAGGAATACCCCTTAAGTCCTTTAGGGAATTCCTCAGGAGTCCCTGGCTCATCTCCATGAGACTCCAAGAACACTGCAGTGTATCAGCACATCTCAGAGCAACAGACTAAGGGCCCTAGCTAGCACCCTGACCATCTAACCTTGGCGTGTCATCCCACAGCTTGTCATAGGCAAACCTGATGTTATCCTCCTCCCCTATCGACGTTTACATACTTTGTGGGTTTTAGAGCTGGACCCACAACAAAGTAAATAGCATTAATTAGAAGTTATCATGTAAGAGTAAACACTGTCACATCATTGTGTACTTTTTATACATATTTAGTACTCACTATTAAAGGAGCAAGACAACCAGCAGTTAAGACCAGGCTACCGAAAACTTCACCGTTTTGTAAAATTCTGACCAAAATGAACCTGAGGAAGCCTGTAACAACTTTATCACTGAAAAAAACTCCGTTTTACCTTCCACTAAGGAGATCAGTGTTTCCAGCCTCAGTGAGAAAAATATCTTTAGAAGTTATAAGATTTCCAGCATTTCAGGTCATGGCTCTGAGAAACAAATCCGATTTCTACTACTGAGATAACAGGGAACTTTCGGGAAGCAACAAAATGTAGTGCGTTTGTTTTTTTTTTGTAATTTTTTTTTTCATATTACACTAACATAAAAGTGAAATTACATTTTGACAAATGAGACTGTTTTCAAAGTGTTAGAGTGAGTTTTGAAAGGACAAAGGAGAATAATTCTCTTTAAAAAAAAGTTTCAACAAAAGAAAAATACTTGGTGTTGTGGCAGGTTTCTTTTAATTCTTTGATAAAATTATATAGGATTCTATTGTATAGAAATGATATTTAATTTTGAAAGTTAGTATTCCTGGTGAAGAAAATATCATAAAAGCCCAACAGAGCTCCAGAACCACAGGACTGCTTTACACCACTTGCCACAAGAAGACCTTGTCCTCATTTTTACAAGCAAGTACCAGACCTGACCTATTAGTCCATTTATGTAAATAATCAGTCCAATTCCCACTGCAAGCTCCTGCTAAAGCTGTGCCATTAGAGCCATCGTGTCATTTAGGCAGTCAGTGGAGAATCAAAGACTGCCTGTGCTGCAGCAGCCCACTGGTATGTTTCTAAGAAAATGGGCTCTTAAAAAAGGAAATGTCACACCGCAGTGTGAGAGATAACAGAGGTATATCTTTAGAGCAGCAGGCAGGGACTGTAGAAACACTCTCTGTAAATGACTTTGATCCCCTAGTGTGATGAATCATGAAGTCGCAAATCCTTTTTAGCTAATTGCTATCAGCTTGTGAGATTTTTCCTTCCATGTTCAATATCAATTTTCAGGGCCATAGGAGATAGCACTTCTCCCCCGAGTCTGCTGGAGACTTACCGCTAAAACTGAACTAGCACCACTTAACAGTTTAAAGGGGGAAGTCATTTAATATGACACTGGTGCTAATAACTAAAAGGGAAAAATATTAGGAGCAAATACATGGAATAGTAAACCTTTTCACTGTCAATGACCTTCCTTTGAAAACTGTCCTTTCCATATCTGCATAGTATCAGTGCAGTTATCTCAAAGCAAAAGAAGCTTTAATTATTCAAAAGTGATAAGCTGGAACTTGGGAAAAAGGAGAATGAAATTTGGTTATTCTTCAGTCCTAATAACTTCACCATTAAAAACTGATAATAAAACAAAGTTTTTAAAGACTCTTTGAACCCTACTTTCAGCCTGAATGGGAAATTTAGAGTATCTCTTCTACCAGTTAGTTTTGAACAAACAACACTTAAAGCACAAATTTCCCTCCAATTTTCACTTTCAGGACAGTGTAATTAAAATGTATTAGATTTCCAAGGAAATATGTAGATTTCTTCCTTGTTCAGTTCAATGGGATTTTTCTGTAAAGGTTTATCATCACTGCTTATCCATAAAGTTATTCAAACCAGAAGCTACTTCTTTGAATCATGACAACGTAGGCATCTTTGCCTATAGGGGGATATAAATCCATGCAACGTATGAACACTGCCAGACTCTTAGAAGTTCTGAATTCATATTTATCTCCTGGAATTCAGTAGGTATTGAATGCAACCAGCATCTCTGTCAGTTAAAAATTCTTAGTAATTAAACTTGAATTCAGTATCAAATTTCATAGCACCTAAAATCTAGAACTTACAGAATAGTGAGAGAGCAAACTGTTAGGCTAGCTGCTGAGGTGGTTGCGTTAAACTGAAAAAATACAGTACCTCAAAAAATTTCAGAAAAATTTGCTTGAAAATAAACAAATTAACTTACTTTTGCTGAAGACTTTCAAGATTGATTAAGCTGAATATTCACTGTTGTGCGTATGATGTCTCTTGACAGTCACTCACTGGAATCAATATTCACAGAAACCACAGTTTGCCATCCTAGATTAGGAATATTTATTGAATGTGTATATAAAAATCCCCATATAGTAATCCAGGGATTACACTCACCCATTTAAGGATAACATATTTAATACATTTGTCTAATCAAGCCTAATTTCAGCGCAAAATTAGGTTTCATTTGTCACAGGCAGGCCAAGATTTAATCACCAAAATTATTCTGAGACAAATTTTAAACTGTAAGTATTCTTGTTGAAAAATAAATGAAAAGCCATTTTCAATTTATTCTTTCTTGTAAATTATCCTGTTAGTCTTCTTATCAAGAAAAATGTCTAACATTAAAGTAGAGATGTATTTATTTGAGGTGAGATAGCCTTCAAAGATGAATATGTGGCAAAGATCATAGGATTTTAACATACAGACTGAAAATATAAAATGTAAGTTGAGACAATGCTTTAATTTTAGCCAAGCACCCAGACTCTGAGCTGGTATCTGAATTAATTTCCTTCCTGAGGACCAGATAAGATTCTGACAACAAAGCTCAGATTTCTGAATACTTTCCCAGTTTCGTATGCTTACCCAAGTTTTAAATGCTCCCCCCAAGATGTTTCTTATAGAAACTTCTTAGCACATGGAGCTGCTGCATCTGCTACTCTGCATGACATAAGAATAGGGTAGGACACTTCTCAGGTTTCATCTTACGTCTGGGTTCCACATCACAATGTTAATTTAACTTGTATGTATTTTTTATATGCTTCACTAAATATCCAAGTGAGAACAGTAAAATTTCTCATGATTTTTGCCTTATTTAGCTTTTCTTCTCTGAATTTTAACTTTAAAAGTTTAGCATACCCTGTGCCCAGATCACAGCATCATCAATGATAAATTCAAAGTACCTGTATTCTGAAATCATACTGCTGTGATATATTTGATAAGGTGCTGGCTCACAACTTGTTTGTAAATAACAGAATTAGAGCTATTACTTTTTTCTAGCATATTTACAAAGCTGTTGTTGTAACTGAGCAAGGAGAGGAGTCTGAAGAATCAAATCTTTTCCTCAGAGAGAAAAATGTAGATGTCAAGTTGGATGTGAACTGGCTTGATAGCAGAGGTCAAAGTCTGAGGAAGTCAGGCAATTAATTTGACTTTAAGATCCTTTGATTTCCCAAAAATATTGATCATTTAAGTTATGAGATGAGAGAAAAGAAATGCTCCAAAAATTTTGGACAGTGCAATCACTTACAGAAAGGTCTTCAGAGAAGTTTCATGTTTAAAATTTGTTTTTCATTTTTGAAGGAAATGAAGGTGAAGACCTCACTCTAAAATAAAAGTCGTCAAGGCTGAGTGAATAAATTTAGCCAATTCTTGATGATGAAAATTTCTACTTTTACATACATGCTACAGCTGATATTGCAAACTTAGAAATTGTACATATACTGTGCTCAAGTAAAACTTCTTAATTTATACCAAGCTAAATTTGCTTTAAAGCTAAAAAATAATTTGTGACAAAGGGGACAAGAACATAAGTGACACAGACTTGAATGGGAAAATTTTGTCTGTTATCGTCTATGATTGTGATAAAATTATGATTTTAAAGACTATCGTTAGTTTCTTCAAAAAACAGTGATGTTAGTCCTAAGAAGTTAAATTCTTGAATTCTTTGAACTGATTCATGGATTTGGCCCAATTATTGCTGTTTTAAAAAAGAAGAAAGTTGTATATGAAACAAAGTCTATCTAAATATAAAAATACATGTACCTAAATCTGTATTTTGAAGAATTTGAAACAACAGCATAGTTGTTTATTCTTAATACAGAAAAAATATTTTTAACAAAAGAGGCACTGAGTTTCAATAATAATTGATCTTATATATGTTGTCTAAATTTTCCAATACGGTATAAACAATTTTCCACCATTTATCTGCTGGTAAGAAATGTAGTTATCAAAATAACATTTCAAATAGCAAAAAAAGGTGATATCCAACAGTCAGATCCCCTAGATTGTTAATCATACAAACAAATTTAAATTTTTGGATCTGCTCTGAGTTTGCTGAGGAAGTTTGAGTCAAATATTTTAACTTCTTATCAGTGATTTTATTCAACAGCTACTTTAGTTGTAGCTTTAAAGAAATAATGTAAAATGATATAAAGTAAAAAAAGCATCTGAAGTTTGAAGTTTTAAATAAAATGTGGGCAATAAAGCAGAGGCTATTCTAGGATCCACAGGGATGACACAATACCTGCTAAAACGATGCATCTCAGTAAGAGTGACACTGTGCTGTCGGTGAGATTCACTACTGGAGTTTAGAGGAAAGCTAACTTTGCCCATTTTCCATCTTTTAAAAATCTTGTGAAAGATAATCTCTGGCAGCTACTGTCAGCACTAACATCAGATTTGTGCTGTTCATCGTCTGGGCAACTTCAGCACCAAAAAACTGAAAAAAAACCACTCTTGCCCTGGATCTTCACTGTATAATTCTCACTGATGCTGGTGGATGTCCTAGCTATACAGAGGGTAAAGGATAAGGTCACAGGATAATGAATTTAACTCTAGGTTTTTAAATGAGGGGGGTTGAGTCGTTGGGTTTCTGTCTTATCTTTTTTTTTTTTTTTTTAAATGGCATCTTTTTCTTCCTCAGGGAGAACTGCAGGCTGTGGCTTTTTGCCTTTGAACATCCTCAAGTCAAGCATCAAGAAAAGGTGATGAGGGTTAGGGAGGCTCCCTTGACATTTGGTGCACTGGCATCAGCCTTTGCAATTATGGGCCACCTTTCTAGCAGACGGTAATTGAAAAGTGTGAACCACATGGGCTCTAGTCAATAATAGCGTCAGCATACAAATGACACTCTGAGCTTTCTGTGTTCACCATCCACTGTTTTCGCTTTTCACCTTTTATCCTTCTCAGCATCATGACTTAATCCACTCTAATGAGGTGAGCTCTATTGCCAAAAATCAGCAGCAACACAGTTCTCTTCTGGCACCACTTGGGGTTTGTAAGGAGTCAAAAAAATTGTGAGTCTGTCAGCTTTCCAAAAGGGACAACAGTGCACCCTTTGAAATTTTCTCAGCTTTTCTGAACTCTCTTTTGAGTACCAACTTCTTCCACACTTGCTGAGGAATGCATCCCACCTTCATAAAACTTGTTCGTCACCAACCCAAGGTGACCAGAGCAGAGCAGAGCATTTGAGTTAGTTTAGTACATGCCTCTCCTAGCTTGAAGGTCATTATTGGTGGCCACATGTCACTGTTTACAAACAGCAGGTGACTGCCAACAGTGGTGAGTGTGTGAATTTCCTTTGCTCTCTTTTCCATACCCATCTGTCCACATTTCTGGAATTGTAAGTATCTGCTTGTAGCAAAAGCTTTCGAAGAGAATGCCAAGATGTTATAGACGGTAAGACATAGAAAGAAGATAACCAGCTACTTCTGAATGACTAAAAGGAAAATAGTTAATTTGACAGACACTTTTTTCTTCTCTTTTCTCACACTCAATTTTAACTTAAAGTCACAGAAGGGTACATTGTCTATGTACCACTTAAAAAGACCACTTACGAAGACCTGGAATTAATGAGTTCTGCCTGGCTATGGGGTTTTCATCAGATTTCAAAATGGACCCAGAAGAGTCCTATACATGTGTCAGTCATAAATAAATGCCATAAATAAATAAATGCTATATCAAACTGAGCTCAATGAAATACACATTAAAAGAAAAAAAAAAAACAACCAACCAGATTTGTGTAAATATTGATCCTTAGAAATGGCACAGTATGCTTATCAATAATTTTAACTTCAATGGCAATGAAGTGGTGGGGGTAGGGAGGAGAAGAAATACAATGGAAAGTGGGATTAGACCACATGGCTTTAATACACATATACACAACTGAGGAAAGCAGAGAATTTTGCCTCTTACACTTCTTGGACCTCTCTCTCTTTTCTTCATCTCTAATCTGTTTTTTGCAAATTCCTTTTGATCTACTGGGGGCAGGCAAGTCAGGTCCATAAGTACAGATGGAGTAAATATGGAGATTAGCCTCTTCTCGTACTGCATTAGCTCCTAATACCTGATTAAGCCCAGAATCATGCAATTGTCTCCGTGTTGGCTATCAGAGTGGCAGAGCACAGAAGGGGGCAGGATGAAGGCTGATTTTGTAATGGATACTTACTTTATCCCAGTGCTCTAAGAAGATTAGGCCTGGGGGTGTCACATTAGCCATGATCTCTGGGCCTTTGGTAGGCTCTTGCAGTTTTCAAACACCTCTGCTTCAGCCGTAGAACAAACAGGCAGCTTGGACGCCATGGCCCCATGTTGTGGCATGAATAATTGCACACTGCAAACTGTTTGAAGATCACAAAGTGCTGTGTAAATTACCCAGTTTGGGCTCAGTAGAAGTGATTTGTGGTGACTTACTGAATCTTTTCACAGCTCGGCATTAAACTTTCCACATTTCTCTCTATCTGAGATGGAATGAAAGTTGAGTCATATCTTCCTTTATTCTTATCAGATCAATCTTTATAAAGCCAGTTTGTATAAACTGCTGTACTGTATGCAAACCCTGCGTGCAGCACTTTGTATTTGGTACAGGTTCAATTATATTTAGCTGAAACACCAAAAGATGCCTATTCAGCACAAAACCTAAATCAGTTCATGTGATGAATGTAAGGACATGTTCAAAACCATCTGTATGATACATGCCAAAATAGTACATGTGAAAACCTGTACTTTTTTTTCTTTATGAAAGTTTCCAGCAGGCATTCCTTTTTGCTTAGAAATAAGTTTCAACTTAATCAATGATCAAGCAAAGGAAAAAAAGCTAAAATTACTTTTCAATCACTTGGGAAAACTGAATTCTAGGCCAAAGTGAAACCAGGAATATAGGAATATAGGATGTAAAAAAAAAACAACCAACCAACCAAAACCCAAAACCGAAAAAGCTAAAAGAGAATTAAAAAAAAAAAGGGTACTAATTGAAATAAACATTTGTAATTTTTGTGCCTGTAATCAAAACTCACTTTTACAGTGGTGTGGATTTTTTTAAAGCATGTTTCATTAAAAAGTTACTTATCATTCAAGTTTATAAATTTAATTCTATTGAAATTAGCTAATAAGTCAAATATTTTCCTCTTAATAAATGATATACAAAGCACTATATAAACACATGAAAGAAGTATCAAGAACCAGTAAGAAACATCATGTTTAATAAGCTAAACCTTGCAAAATAAAATTCTGTAGCACTATTTTATCAGCAATAGCTAAAACATGAGTGTTTGGGGATTTTTTTTTTCCTCTACTTGTGACTGATAAGAATCCCTCTTACTTTTCTTTTTCCCTGGGGCCAGGGGAAAGGGGGAAATACAATCTAGCCTTCAGGTTTTTGTTTTGTAATGGCATTGTTGTGGGCACATATACCTTTATGCCCTACTTGAACTAATTATACTTATTTGAAGCCAAGCAAATTGACAGACAGAAACCTGGAATTTTAAGTCTAAGAACAAATTTTTAAAGTAACATAGAGATTTTAATTTGTGTTCTCACGCCGTGGCCTATAATCAATATACTAATAATTTTTACCACAACAAAGTTTTAGTAGTTAGGGGTATAACCAAACACAGGAATATTCTGTGCATATTCCTCATAAGTGAGAGAAAAAAAAATTAAAATCCAATGAAATGCATTTTTATCCTGTTAATTACATCTGTTTCTTCAAGTACAGATTGTGCTTGAATTTTATTTCTTTTTTTTTTTTAATAAGGAGTAAGAGAAGTAAAACAAACCATCAAGGTGCATGTGCACCTAGATGAGCATATACACATGCATACACAAAACAACTCAAGATTCATATACCCTGTTAAACACCAGCAGCAATATAAATCTCTAAAAGTAGTTCCTACCCACTACCAGAAGTGAATATTTGCATTGTTGTGAAAATTCTATATCATTTAAAGCAACTGATTACTTAAATATTTAGCAGGAATGTTGAAGTGCAATCTTCAGGAGATATAAGTATGTGCTAAGTGTGAGATGCTGTTCTTCCATACATAGTATATGTTGCATTAGGTAGATGTATTTTAAAAGAAAAAGGAGCTGCACTGAAAAAATTCAGAAAGTCTTAGTGTGCCTTCACACTTGTTCTGTTTGTCAAAGAAATGGCATTTCTCCCCACATCCACATGAAAAATATACACTTTTGATCTGAAAATTGTGGAAGAACTACATCTGGTTAATGAAATCAGGGGCTTCAAACAACATTATATCAAAAGAACAAAACCCCAAAACCTCTGACATACTGGTCTACCTGTCTTAGCTCTTCTAAGCTCTCCATGTCAAATATGTCAAACACAACCCAAGCTTATCACAAATTCATAAGGGACATCTAGAAGAAACATTATGGTATTTCCTAACTTCTACTGAACAGTGAAAGACAGGTAAATATACCTTAAAATTACATTAACTTATAAATGAAAACATAGTAAGATGTTAACTTATTGTACAGTCAGTGACATTCATAAATCTAACTCACCAAGGAGCTGGAAGATTTCATTGTCTGGTGAAGCACTTTTAACATCCAAAGACATTTTTCTTTTGGATAGAGGATGGACACAAATGAAATATAAAACTGAATTACAAGCTTGAGAGTTTTTTAATCTTTTGGCCTGAATAGGTGAAGTGATTTTTCTTATTTGTTACTTTTTAATTGACTGGAAAAAAAAACCTTCTGGAACTTGGCCAAGTAAAAGCTTCCTATGGATTTGATATTCAGTCATATTTAAATGAGCAAAGACACTTTCAGTGGGAACCTAAAGGGACCTAAAAGTGCTCAGAAACTATGCCACTGTTCCTGAAATATTTGTAAGTGAGGCCTAACACAACAGACCACTACCACAATTAGGAAGAGCCTTGTTTTTCTCATCCATGTTGGTGTCTGACTCTGACAGAGCTTCTGCCCACTAAGTCCATCCTGTTCCACCAAAATGAAGTTCCATTCCATGCAAGTCATTAAAACAGTCAGAGTATTTAACTTGTAATTTAATACCTTTTATGCTAACTGGAAGATAGACTATGATGGGTGTCAATCTTTCCTAATACTGACATTATTTGTACATTTCCTAGATAAGCACTTAAACTCAACAGCTGCTAAGGTAAAGATTAATAACAGCAATACATTTATAGCACAACAAGATTTAGTGTATCATCATTTGGTTCTGTGAGATTTTTCATGCTGAAAATACAATATGAACGTCTCAGAAGAGTAATTATAACCTGCTCAGGAAGAGCTACATTAATAATATATTTTTTAAAATGAGAAACATTCTACAATGATGTTTTTTAGTCTGGTGATTTCTATATTAAAAGATAACTGCAATTTGTTCTCTACAACTTTCTAAAAGCAGATTCATTCAAACCGCCTTTGATTATGCAGCCAGGCAAACTCATTGTTTTAATTTTTTAGCAATAAAGGTGAAGAAAAAAGAGAAAATTCTGTAGTTAATGGTGTCCTGGGTTCAGCAGTAGCAGTCATTTTTTCTCCTTCTTAGTAGCTGGTGCAAAGCTGTGTTTTTGACTTTCGGCCTGGGAATGGTGCTAATAGCACCAATGTTTTTAGTTACTGCTCAAATGTTTGGTCTGGCCAAGGACTTTCTAAGCCTCATGCACTGCCAGGAAGGAGGGGAAGCCAGGAGGAAGCAGAGACAGGACACCTGACCCAAACTGATCAAAGAGGTATTCCATACCACAGCACATCATGCCCAGGATGTAACTGAGAGTTACCTGGAAGGGCTAGGGCCCTGCGGGGTTGGACAAGGTATCGGTCTGTGCTCGGTCGGGTGGGGTGGGCGAGTTGTTGGTCAGCTGGTGCTGAGGTGTTGTATTCTCTTCCCTTGTTATTTCCTTTATCATTATTATTATTGGTGGCAGCATTAGTGGTTTGTGTTATACCTTAGTTACTTGACTGTTCTTATCTCAACCCATGAGAGTGCATTCTTTTCAATTCTCCTCTCCGTCCCTCTGGGAGTAGGGGGGAGGGAAAGAAGCAGGGTAGTGAGTGAACGAGCTCTGTGGCTGGGTTTAAACCATGACAAATGGTTATCTTACTGAGGTTTGGGGAACTAATATATATTGCACATATAAAAGAGGGTTTTTTTTGAGACCAATAAGTAAGGAAAGAGCTATGCTAACTGCATGTTTTTCGATCTTAGGACTGATACCCTTACTTACTAAGAAAATCTGGTATGATGTTTCTCTTCATTCTTCTCCAAAAACCTCAGGTACTCATGTCCCAGAAAACATGGACATCACATCCCATGCGTCAGCACCTCATTGGCTTCACCACCTGTCTCGGGTAGCTCAATATTAATCCATGGGTTCATATAATGTCTTTTTCTTTCAAAATGTCTGGTTGCATGTACCTTGTTGATCCTTCTTGCTGACATCAGAATAAAGGTAAGCCCTCTGGAGGACCACCTGTCCTTGCCTGGTACAATTCACAGATCTGCTAGCAGGTGGCGTTATGAGCAGGGAAAGCTGTAGGGACCAAACACAGAAAGCCTAAATACTATTTCTGTTTTTTATTTCAGTGTCAGCAGAACAGGCTTACTGCTTTTATGATCTTCCTGCTATGTCACTTGAGTCTGGAAGATATATTTCAAAGCCTAAATCCTACCTTTCTAGCTCGTAGTGCATTTATGACTGATTATTCGAAGAAGGCTGCCTTACAGTTAGCTTACCCTTGCTTTCCTAACCCTTTGCTATAGAAAATCTATGGAACTTCTTTAATTTTTTTTCCAAATGTTGGAGTGTCACTATCAATGTCATAGATGATCAGCCAATATTTGAAGGATTTCCATACTCCACTAGTTATTGTGGAGTGCAATGTTATACCACTAGCCCGTTTCAACGGTTCCTCTTTGTGAAAGTAGTACTCCAGTCTGCTGTTTAATACTTCAGTATCCCCAGTCATTTAAATGCTGTATTCAAATCAGGGTTACTGTTCAATTTCATAAAAACAATAGTAGCACTTTAGATACTCCTTCATAACTAAAGCCATTTATTGTGAATTTAAAGTTTTACAATAATGCAATTTATATCTCTGTTACTTAGCTGACAGTGTTTTCATAATAGACTGCCTGTACAAATGTGAAATCTAAATAAATAGGAAAGTACTTCTAAGTTGTTTAGCTTTCTGCATAATTAATATATATAATAGCTCAATGTAAAAAATAATTATTAATTTTGCAGAATTTTGAGGAAATAAAGATTTTTATTGAACATATTGTAATTTTTCATATGACTTCATTTGGGTCTCTCCACATAATAGACATCTTCATATAACAGAACAACTAACAAATGTGTTCTGCAGTGAAGTCATTGACATTTTTGCACCTTCTTCCCTACAAATTATTTACTTTGGGTGGATCAGTGAATAAATAGAGAGTTTATTAAGATTCAACATATGAAATTGAATAATTCTTCGCATCCACTTACTAGGAGAATCCTATTTTAGGTGGCAAATGTAGATTAGCTTGATTTATTTTGATGCATAAAGAGGAACATATTTAATGTCAAATTGGCCTAAAATATATAATTCTAGAAAAATTAAAAGAAGCAGTCTCATAAAAAAATATTCATTTGATCTGTCCATCAAATCAAGTGATTAACTACAGATGATTAAGAGATATCTACAAGACACCCTATAATCAGCACGTAGTACAAATATCAGTTAAACAAAAGACAGTTTAGAAACGCCATGCTTCAAATGGTAAAAGCACACATATTATTACTATTATGCATAAACAATTTAAAAAGTTTTAAATATTAACATCAAGTTCAAGTACTTGAAAGCTAAGAAAGACCAGGTGTAGAACTGCTGCCAGAAATGATATTTCACAAGCACATACCTTTTCCCTATCTCTGTATTACAATCACTTTATAATTATTAGATTATCACCTTTTTTTTTTGGAAAAAAAAATGCTTTGTCTCATACAGTAGACAATGGAGAAAGCCTGAGAATATCAGACTTTTACAATGAACACAGTTGTTTTTGTGGGATTTGTGCCTTGTTTTTAGATGTGGGATTGTGTGTAGGAAATTTCGACAATGACTCTTTTTTGGCATACATATTTTTATTAATTCAATATTTTACCTTGCTAATTTGTATGAACAAGAAACCCCAAGAAAATATCAGACAATTCCATTCCTACACACACAGTTCTGTTTTCCTGTGTCAAGTATATAGATACATATGCTGATACCTACCTCCTACACCTCTACTTGAATCAGATAAGCTTTTCCACAGATTCCTTTTTCAGTCTTATGCCAAAATCTTACAGTCCAGAAAAAAGATGTTCTCTCTGTTTTTTCTGGCCATCTCACAAGCATGCAGGGTCCTACTCGCTTCCTCAAAATGGAACTTTTGAAGGAGATGATTTTGTCTAGATTTAGAATAAGATACTTTCCATTTGATTTTCTAGCAAGGATCTCCACAACACTTTTGTCATCAGTATTAAACACTGTGAGGAACTGATTTAGGTAAGACTTTCTTCTAGATAAAGGAAGACTGCAGACAGATAATGAGTCTTATAGCTTAACTCACGCTCAACTGAGATAACGGGATCAAAATTCTGAGACAAATTATGATGACACTAGGTGCTCACAACCTTATTAGCTGTAAACATAAATGTTACGTTCCAGCTGATAAATAATAATGTTTATGTTAAAGTCAAGGGAAAGTTTCCCAGGTAGCTTCCTTATGACTATTTATATCAAAGGAGTTGCTGGTTTTCATTAATTGGAGGTGGTGGAAAATTTTATTTATTTTCACTGCAGCATATGAATCAATTGAAAAAATAATAACCTAATATACTGGCAGCTACCTTGCTATGCATCTTCTCAGCAAAGTTGTTCATTTCACAGTGGATTGGATCCAGGACTCTATCCTCCTTTTTCTTTTAAGCAGTACATTTCAAAACTGCTTTTATTAACATCTGATCCTTCATGTCTTGAAGTGATGTTCAGACACAATGGTTTAATTATTAAACGGAAATTATGAATACATTTTTGGAAGAATGAATACATTCTGGAAGACTTCTTGTGTCATTCCTTCCCATGCACACCTGCATGGGCAACCTAGGCTGAATTTTCTTGCAACCAGATAATTCATTGCAGCTTTGCAAAATTGCTCATTAATGAAAGTAGATCAAAGTCAAAGGAAGGATCATGAACCACCAACTTGCCTTGTAGCCAATATACATTCTTCCTTCCCTGTTCATTTATCTTCCTTCTTTTGCTTCCCAGCCTCCAGGCATTATGTGAAAATTAGGGGAAAGCATGCACTGCCTTCTTTATATGTACACAGCAAAAGATACATAAATACATTAACTATGTTATAACTTCTAACTCCTCTCTACAATTTCAGTGCTTTGTACAAAATATTCCATGACAATTCCAGCTTTTTACTTTTCTCACCAAAGGTACTTTATTATCTGGCATGTATTTCTTTACCAACAAACAATAATAACATTCTAGACATATGGAAACACACAGATTATTTGGATATTAAAACCTCACTAATAAACTGAACAGCCAAAACCTATTAATAGCCAAAATACTCAAGATTTTGCTGAGTGCATAGGTGAATTTCCAGATTTCCCAAGAGAAACAAACTGTGAGGAATTCTTTATTTTTAACTAAAATAGCAGAACGTTATGAATGAAGGTCTGTAGCCTGTTACCATAATTCCATTTTCAACCCTTTTTCTGAGTAAAGACAATAAAAGCTGAATAAGAAACTCTGAACTTGTCCCCTGAAACAGCATCAGGCCATGGACTTGTTCCATGGTTACAAAGTCAGCAAAGTTAATAATGCTTCACAAGCAGCAACAGCTCTAAGTTCTGTTAGCAAAATACCCGCAAGTACAGAAGGAAAGAGAGAAAGAGAGCATGTTCAGGAGCTAGTTACAGTTTAGAAGTGAAAAGAGATATTGTTAGGAATAGTACAGTAAACTCAGCTGTATTGCTCTTTTCACCCATGTGTATAATTTTTCAGATCTGTTTTTGTTCCCTCTAAATGCCTTTTTCTCTAAAACAGACAACAGAACGTTTCTTCTGCTAGGAGCCTTACGCAGGCCCTATATTCATAAAGCAGAATGTGCATGATGAACTGATAAAAAAAAAAACAGTTTCAGTTGTAACATACTGAGGACTGCTATAAACGATTTAATAATAAAGAAAAACGCAACAAAATGCCTCTGCATAATGAAAAACCTCCACTCCAATCATCACTAATTAGCTGGTTAACATTGTCAGCTGAGAGGCCAAGGAAATGAAGAACAGAACTACCCTCTCTATCCAGGTGCTACCTCCAGGGCACGACAGAAACATGTTGGCAGAAGAGTGAGGAAACTTGCCCTAGTGCTCCTGGGATATGCCTAGGGATGTCTTTTTTTCATGTGCAATAAATTTACTAAAAATGGCATAAGAACAAAAAATGATAAAACATCTTGACAGTTTCTTTTAAAGTTCATCAAAGATTTAATAAATTATTGGAAGAGCAGCAAGCCTGTCAAGGTGTAGATGGCTGTGTGCCTGAAAACCCTTATATGCTGTCCATTACTGCAGCTAATCCAGCCCGAGGCTGGATTAATTTGTATGATGTTAAAAAGCCCTTCCAGCTACCCAAAGGTGTCAAAGTAAGCTAGCACAGACGGAATGCTTGGGAATACAGCCATCATCATTGCACTGAAGAAATACAACCAGGTGTCCACTCTTTTAATCCTATACAACCTTTTCTACAATACCAAGACTAAATCCTGACCTCCTGTGCAGACAAAAAGTCAAATTAGAAAGAGCTAGAGTGATGGGGGAGGAAAATTCCCTAGATTTTGAGCAGAGCAAAGAGCACCCTGGGACTGGTACACCCATGACTGTTGACAGGTGAAGTAGAAAAGACTATCATTTATTTCAATACTAAACAGAGACATCTTGTTTAAGTCAAAAATAGGATAAGTTTATTAGTCACTATTACTTTTAAGCTTATTGATTTTTTTGCTCTTCAGATTCTAAGACACTTCATTACTGACTAATTATGTACCAGAGTTACATCCCATATTAAAATATTCACATAAGGACTATAAAAGTGCCATAAGTGAGGAAATTAGGGAGGTTTAGGTTTTTAAATTATGTTTATAAGTCTAAGGAAGTGGTCCATGCTCTTAAAGTATAGAAGAGAATGACACTTCATCAACAAATTTCACCTGTCAGATATGGATGCACACTGGAAAGTTACTATAAAGTTATCCATATTCTAGTATCATGTTAATTCAGAAAATAGTCTTATGAAAATAAGACTTCCTAGTAAGTAGTAAACAGAAAATAAAGTATAACTTTTTTCATAAGTCTTCCAGTACTGTTAATAGCAAACACTTTCAAAACACCAGCCAAAAACTAATTTAAAAATTGTAAGATTTTTGTAAGCATTATTTATTTGATAGATTACAGGGGTGCAATCACCTAACATTATGAATACATGTATATATTTTAAATAGGATAATATAAGATTACGATACAATTTTTTCCTGACAGCACTTGGGACCATAAGTGAAAAATATCAAGTACTTTGGGACTCATACTATTAATAATAACAGAATTGGCAGAATAATGTTTATATTTCTGGAAATAAAATTGGGTTGCTAAATTACTTTCCTTATTCCTAATTACTGTAACACCTGTTGCTTTGTTGTAGGCCTTACCAGACCCATTTTTAGAATGGAAATTAGTTGCAGAACTCCACATATTCCTTTTATTAGCTTTTACACCAGTGAATGACTTAGAAGTAGCTGAATTTGCAATTCTGCATGATTAGAACTGATGGCAATTTAGAAGGATAACCAGCTTACCCAACACTATATATTCTGAAAGTCTAAGATGCTCATTTAAGCATAACTCATTAGCTGAAAGTCATACTTTAGACACAAGACCATACTTTTCATGTGCTGGACCTATGTTACATTTCAACTAGGAAAACATGAAAGATTATATTGATTCTAGGCTGCACCAAAAAAAGTGTGACCAGCAGGTCAAGTGAGGTGATTTTCCCCCTCTGCCCTCATGAGACCCCACTTAGTGTACCACATTCACCTCTGGAACCCCAACAGAACAGGGACTTGGTCCTGTTGGAGAGAGTCTAGCATATGCCTCAAAGGTGATTGGACGGCCAGAGCACCTCTCCTATGAAGACAGGGTGCAAGAGGCAGGGTTGTTCAGCCTGGAGAACAAGGAAAGTTCTTGTTCTCTGCTCAGGGGAGACTTTATAAAAGCCTTCCAGTATCTAAAGGGGCCTCTGGAGAGGGACTTTTTAACAAAGACATGTTGTAGGGATAGTATAAAGGTACTTTAAGCTAGAAAAGGGTAGACTTAGATTAGATATTAGGAAGAAATTCTTTAGTCTGAGGGTAGTGAGACACTGAAACAGGTTGCCCAGAGAAATTGTGGCTGCTCCATCCCTGGAAGTGTTCAAGGCCGAATTGGTCTTTGAGCAACCTAATCCTAGTTGAAGGTGTCTCTACCCATGGAAGGGAGGGTTGGAACTGGATTAACTTTAAGGTCTCTTCCAACCCAAATCACTCTATGATTCTATGATTCTATAATTCTAAGATATATTGGTGACATTCCAACTTTACACATAGGGGTATGCAGTGGCTTGATGCTGGCCAGTAGCTAAGCCCCCACCTAGTTACTTAACCATTCACTCCAACAGGATGGGAAAAAGAATCAGAAGGGTAAAAGCAAGAGAAACTCATGGTTTCTGATACAGTTTAATAACTGAAGGAAAATCAAACCAGAACAAAAAAATTACACCTAAGCATTTACTCAGCATCTTCCAACCCCAGACCAATGACATGCCAGTCTCTGAGTAACAGCTAATTTGAAAAGTCTACTCTCTCCCCTCTCCCCATTTTTATTGTTGAGCACCATATCATGTGGTATGGGATTTCTCTTTGATCATTTGGGGTTAACTGTGCTATGTCCCTTCCCAGGCTCTTGCCCATCCCCAGCCAACTCACTGGGAGGGCAGAGTTTGAAATAGAGAAGGCCTTGACACTGTGGAAGTACCCTTTAGCCATAGCGATAACATCAGTGTGTTACCACCATTTCAGTCACAGGTTTAAAACACAGCATCATGCAGGCTGTTTCTTCCCAATAGACCCAGTACAAGGTACAGGCAAAAAGATTCCCTGTTACAGACTCCTAAAATGCACAAACTGCCTAGCTCAGAAAGAGGACTCGCAGTGCTGATTTAAGTGACAGAGGTACTCAGTAATAAATGGGGGATAGAGAAGCTCACAGACGGCAGTTCCTAACATGAGATGCTCGAACAAGATTGTAAAAGCTACCAGAGAAATAGTTATTTCCTGATGCTTATTTAGAACACAAAACCTTTTTTTTTTTCCCCCAGTTCTCTGTAGTGTTTTAAAAACAGAGGTGAGTGTGGATGTGATATCCATCTTTAGAATCATATTCTGTGTATCCCCATACCATAGAGGAATTATACTCTCCCTGGTCTAGGAATGGGAGGAAGAGGAGAACTGAATACTATTGTATTCTATGTTTCCAAGTCAGTGGGGATGATAAATACAAACAATGTAGAGAAAAGGTACCTGAAGATGTCAGCAGTTAAGGCTGATTTTACAAGTTGTTCTTCTGAAGTCAGGCACTTCAATTCCATCTTAACAGCACTTCAGAAGTTCTGGTCTAGAGGATTTTGGTGGCTCTGCCCTATGGCTGTATGAGGCTTGCCCATCCCTTCTGTGGAATAAAAAATATTTATCTATAATGCTTCTTTACCTAATGTAGTGTTACAGGGAAAACCAATCTGGAGTTTTGCAGAACTGAAAGGCTGTCAAGGTAAGTAAAAGATAAACCTAACACACAAAAAAAAGTAAGTTCTATTGTATACGGAAGGTCAATAAAGGAAGCTGAGTAAAGGAGAAAGGAACTGACAGTCAACAAGTTTTCAGAAACTTAGTTAAATGCAGAATGCACAGAATAGACTGCCTAATTGCCATATGTCTATCTCAGTATAAACTTTGTGCTTCAGTTTCATTTACTATGTGCCCCCCACGGGTCCATTGCTCCAGAAAACTGCAGATATTTTGTAACAGTATAAGCATCATATAAATTGATTCTGAGTAATCATACTTGCCATAACTTTTTCACTGTCTGTGTGTACTACAACTCATTTACAGAACAAACATCACTGAAGATGGCAGGGCCTGAATATTACTGGAGGGGATAATCAATGTGGCACAAAACAAACAATGAAAACTGAAATTGATAGAGAGTGTATTATGTTAGCTTTATAAAACTGGAAATAACCATAATCAAGATGAAAACAAAACTGCATATAAGCTCAATTATTTACTTTTTTGGGACTAATCTTCTAACTGTGTGCTATGTAGCCAGTATCCTGTTTGAAGTCAGGAGCACTATGGAGAAGTATCTTGGAAAGCTATTCTTCTTGATCCGTTGTCCAATGCATTGGAGTTTAGTTTATTTAGTCTACCAAAAAAGACATGACACAATCACTGAATATAAAGAGCAAATAAATACTTGTAATAAATAAAGGAGGAAGAGGACCTGCTTATGCTAAAGAATAATAATGATGATGGCAGAAAAAAAAACAAATTATTATAAACCATGAGAGAAGTAAATTTCTTCAGGAAATTAGTGTATACAAGTAACCATTAGCAAAATCACATTTGAAGCACATCAATGAGATTTAAAGTGTATTATTTTTGACATGACATCAATAATTTCATGAGAACATATATCTAATACAGTGCATGTAATCTTAGTAACAGAATTTGATGATTAGTCTGATGATACATTTCTGTTCAACTAACTAACCCCTTAGTTTAAAATGTGCCAAATTTTCTAGCAGTTAAGTTTTTTTATTTTCCTTTTCCTTTATTTTCTTTGGTGTTCCTGCAAATAGCTTCTCTTGTACTTCTGATTACTAAAATCATTTCCAAGGCAATTTTACTCTAAACTTATAAACAAGTAAAAACCTCAACCCTTAGAAAGTCATTAAAAACCCACTGATTTTGGGTTTCTTTTCACTGGTATCCTAAAATTCAAAACTTATTCTATTTTCTGAATAATTCTACCTTTAATTCACTGTATAGTGTAGTAAATTAAAATTAGTCTGAAGAATTTTAACAAAAGACAGAGCCCACATTTCTGTCCATTCCCAGTTCTGGTAATGCAGTATGTTCTGCTGTCTTCCACTCATACTACATTATAGGATCAAGCTTTTGGTCAAGATTACCAAGGAAGGGTTCTGAAATATTTCAGGTTTCAGCACGGGTTACTGAAGAGACAAGTTGCAACAGATAGGGAGATTACAGCAAGTAAGGCCTTCATGTCATATCTCTTCTCTAGCCAGTGACCTCCTTGCCTCCTGTCATTTATTAGTCTTTTTGCTGCCCACTCATCTCTAGTTGCAAAAGGACTGTATATCTACATTATCTGTCAGGCTTACATATATTTTGTTGCTTCACTTTGGCTGTTGGTCTGTATGATTCTGATTTGCTGTTGAAATGCATTTGGCACTAAAGACAGTCTCTTGAGCTCTCAGCTCCATTTTGATCTCACCTTGTCACCCCCCCTGCAAGGTACTTAAGGCAGGACCACCACAACAGGCTTTGGTCATACTTGTAACATGGAAACTATGCAAGTCTGGGACAATCATAAAGTCCATGTGGGCAGTAATGGTGTGCTTCTGTTTTTTCTTTAACTCTTGAAACCTGGTTGCATTCTCCATATGCTACAAACTTTTCTGATTTGAAACAGGAGAAACTCAGATGGAGAGATACCTGTGATTTTAAAAAAAATGAAGGGGAAATGCAGTAGCTGAATATTATTTCTGCTGACACTTATGGATTGTATATGAGCATAAAAGTGGGGAATCTACTGAAGTTCGTTTTTCTATATGTGGATACCCCTAATTGATAAAGTTTATCTTATTATGTAACAACAAAAAAAATGCAAACAGTACAGTACTGTATTTGCTTTTGCTATCTAAGCCAATGACTGACTACATTACAGCAGTCTGCATAATCTTTGCTCATACCCATAATGCTAGTACAGAAAAGGAAGGAAAGAAGAGGAAAGGGGAATCTATATAAAAGAGGATAATCTCAACAATCAAAGCACAAGGGAATTGCCTTTACTGCAGCAACCAAAGAAAAGTGGAGAAACTGAATCCAAAAGCAATGTACTGTAGCCAGAGGTGTCAGAAGTAATATCATTTGACTCAAGCTTGACAATTTAGCACAGTGGTAACTCTCTTCTAAACTTACTGCCTTTGTGCATTTCTCAGTGCAATCCTATTCTTCTGTTCTATTACAGAAGCCTCAAGTGCATCAGTATATCTCTTTCTCTTTAGTTTCTTTTATGGTTATGACTAGTGTGTAATGTATTTTTCTCAGCATTTCCCTGTAATGATCCCTGTCTCCCACCAAGTCCACAGTGTAAACAAGATGTGACATTACTGCAATGCAGCCATGTTTAAATTGAAATATCATAGGAAGGACAGCACACTTCAGCCTTCTGCTTTTAGCCTTCTACTTTTACAGTACTGAAGAGTTATGTATGCAATAGTCACTGTATACTACTTTCATATGAAAACAATAAATGGTTGAATGGGGAGGATATTTAATAAATGCTTTTACACCTGATAATCAGGTGACAATTCGTAGTCATTGCCTTTGCAAAATAACTTAAAGCCACATTTTTCGTAAAGTAGATAAGCACATTTCTGTCTTGTTTAATAGGTAAATATGATATCTACAAGCTTTTTTCTAGTTTTAACTTTCCATAGAGAGTAAAGGTTTATGTGAATTAAAACAAAGAAATAGTATAGAAAGAACCAAAGAACAGCTACATGGTTGACCTTTCTTTATATCACAAAGGGGAAAGAAAAACCGGCTGCAGTAGTATAAATAAGTATTCCATCAGTCTGTTAGGAGAAATTTCTGTCAGAACCACTCCATATTCCGGGTTGATGCAGATGGACCGCAGTGAGGCTAGAAAACCAAGCATTAACATAGTATAAGAGCATGGAATGCTGCAGTAGATTTTGACTCACCCACAGCTCTTGCAAGGTGGAGAACAAGGCCTGATTAATGTAAATAAATAGTTATCATGGCCTACACTGACTACTCTTAAAACACCTTTTGTCTGGTTCAACTGAATATGAAATAACAAAGTTACAAAATCAGTTCTAAAATACATTTTCATCAAGTTACACTTAATAGTTCTGTGTCACCATAAAACCAGAAAGGCTATAATTTGATTTTGGAGTAAAACAAATATTAAATGAACAAGCAACTCATAGTAAATCATACAAACCATAGTAATAAATGTTTGAAATACTATAAACAGTTTTAATCAGTGTTAGAGTATAGAAATACCTGGGTTCACCATGATTTTAACAAAAAAAAAAACAAAAATAGACTCCTCTCAGCATTTGGGGCTGGAATGCATCTGTTGAACCATGTAATACAATGACCAGAGCCTGAAACAATTATAGGTAAATCTTTCCCAACAAATGTTGCCTAACCTGTTCTTTAACATGGTGCTGGAAGTTCTGCAGCCTCTCTGGACAGTCTATTCCAACACTTAGTCATCATTACCTTCTTTTGTTTCTCACCCAATCTCCAACTTTGTTTTATCACAATTTAATACCTTATGTCTCTTATGCTCAATGAAAATTAAGAGTAATTTCTTTCTTTTTACTTTGCTGTTATATTATTTTAATGTAACTGAAGATGGTTCCCTAAATTGTCTCTTTTTTTCAGCCTGAAGAACAAGTTACTTCTGTCATCTCTCGAAAGGCATTATCTCTGAATTTTTCTTGATGTGTTAGTCTCTTCGTAGTTATTCTCATGTCTCTTGGAGCTATGCATAGGACAGTTACACCCAAACTGCTAACCTATGCATAGCTGTAGAGAGTAAAGCATATATAAACCTTCAATCTCTTTTCAATTTACATTTCTGAAATACTAAACTGCAACTACAATACACAGTATATGACTCTAGATTTTGAGCAGTGTCTCCCATAGTACCAGTATCTCTGTCATTTAACACACTTCAAAAATCAGAGTCTTTGCTATTGGTGTCATTCCAGCTTTTGGGTTAGTAATGGACTGATGAGGAAAGAGACTTCTGGAACTGGTCTCCAGAGGAGTGGGAATAATACAATAAACATATGGAAATATCATTCTCTTGAATAAATTATATTGTTCTGTACAGGCTGTGAATGACAGCAGTGCTGGCTTGGGGAGAAAGGATAAAAATCAAGTGCCATTTAGTCTAGAACAGCAATATGTACCAGCAAACAACCATAAATCTAAGATAATTACCAGTTTGGTGTTTGGTGTGAGTTTATGCACTCTTCCTTCAGCTGCAGTTTTTAATATTCATCTTTTAATACTCATTCTTTTAATCTTGTTCATTTTCTTACATATTTAAGTATTTTTTCATATGGCTGTGTGTTTTCAAGTTACTATTGACTTTTCATATCAAGTCTTTGAATCACCATGAAAAATCTCTCAAATAACGTCACAAATATATGTCCAAGGTAAAAGTTTTGAAACAAGTTAACTTTGCGCCAACTTCTTATTAACATGGCTTTCAAAAAAAAAAAAAAGCTTGGGCAAGTCTTTCTGCCTTTAACTGCTTACAGTTTCAAGGATGAGAGTTTTATGTATCATATTAATTATGACTTCATTCATGATATCTGGATATTCTTATGCTTTTAATAACAGTCTGCATTTGCACAGATAAGCTAAATCTTACTCTCTTTAGGTGTTGAAACGCTTACCTGACCCTGTTACATTTTACTTTGGCACCAGTTCTTACAGACTATAAGACCAGTTCTTTCAGTTTGAACTTGCCTTGTGGATGTTCTTATACGGTAGATGAGGAAAGGGAACACGTAAGAGAAATAAATAATCAAGTTTTGTTACCATCTTCGGTGACTTTTCTTGAATTCTGTAATTTTCTTTTCTTGAATCTTAGCTGTACAGCCATTCTGATTTCCTGAAATCTGCCATGATCGTCAGTAGGCATTTGTAATTACCACTTATTTTATTGGTGCTCTTTCTTTTTCAAGGTTATGTGTTATTTACATGTTATTTACAGGCTTTATTTCGTCAGGAAGAAGATTTATCAGTTAGACTTAATCTTAAGGGTCTTTTCTAACTTAAATGGTTCTATGATTCTAAGATTTCTAGTTTTTATCCATTTTATAAACACACATATATATTTATATGCAAAGACTTATTCAGGTATTTCAAAAGAAATTATTTTCTGCTTAAACAGCGAGACCACTTTGAGAAAAAATCAAACATAATTACATTCTTTACACTTTCTCAAAGAAAAAACTCCTGCACCTATATCCTTACTATCAATTCTGTTACTTCAAGTTGCTATGACAGAGACTTCCAAGACAAAAAAAAAGTCTCTCAAAGACCTAAAAAAACTGATTTTCCAGAGGCAAGAAACCCATCCCCCAGCTGCTCCCAGGCAGAGTGAAATGCAGACCAAGTAGCTGCACACAGTATTTGATTATGAAGGAGGGAGTTTGAATCCCTGAATACAGAGATTTCTCATCCTGAATTTTCAGGCTGACTTGTGCAGTGCAAAGAGTACTTCTGAAGTTGAAGCACAGTTTAGATTTAATCTCTTCTTGACTTTTAAGGCCAGGCTGTTAAGAAGGGTTACGGAGTTTGTGAAACAGGCATTGGTCTCTTGTGGACTGGACTAAAAGGGCTGAGCATTGTCTTAGCCATATGATAGTCCTTTTGACTAGACCTTTTATTAGAACACGCAGTTTACCTGTTGCTTTTGTTTGGAAGGCAGAACTACCAAACAAATTCATAGCACTATATTTTGATAGCAGGTAGGGGTGACTGAGACCATGGTATGATAAGTTAATAATAAGTTAAACAATTCCCAGTGTAAATATTTATTATAAATACTGATAAGAAATGTTATGGTATTCTCATGCGCTCATTGACCTCTCTTTATTCAAGCTGCTGTTGAAAACTTATCTGACATAAAAGAGCAAAATCGTTCCTTTAAAAAACAAAACAATGAGGAAAAATTTTAATAAAATTGAGCTTTATCATCCAACTACTTGGCCAATGCAAGGCACACTTCTGAAGAACTATCAAACTATCAATTCCAACTCCAATATACACATAAGGATTCATGTAAGAGGACCCTGAATCCTTCTCTGAGTTGACAGAGGTCTTTAGGACTTTGCAAAAACAGGAGAGATCTACTTAAGCAGATAGTCCTATTGGATCTCATCTTAATTTTTAAATAGTAAGTGTACAGCCCAGTTCTAGCATATCAGTTACTTCTAAAATTATTGCAATGACAAATGTGCCCATTCAAAGAATGTCACCTATTACACTTGTGATGCCTATCATAACTTGTCTTATAAGGATATAGTGGAAAGTAAGAGTCTGCACAAACAAGCCCCTATGTATGTGCTTCCTTAATAATCTCACTGACCCTGAGGGGTCTCAAAGCACAAAAGGCCTCTACATGAATAAATTTGTTGCATCATTGCTTGAGTTTCTAACACAAAATCACATATACTTTTACTGAAGCATGGCTTGCATCAGCCAGGACAATTACGTGATAAACTACATTTTATAAAAGTTCTTTGTTATTTCTTTCTCTTTGCAGCATTATTGGTCTCTATGGAACCAACCCCAAATGTACATTTAACAGCATCCCAGAATACCTGTGACACTAGAGCCCTAGGGACCATTTTTTAATTTTATTTTTTAATTCTATTGGAATCTGCCATTGATACACGAAATCTTTTTCATTTCTTTACTGTCCATTGAGAAATGTAATCAGATTTCTACAATCAATAACATGAATGTTATTTTAATGACATCAGCATGTAGTCATGGATTTGATATTGTGACTACATACTCTAGTGTTTAGAAAAGTGATTTTGTGAAGTTTTGCATTAACATACACAATTCCCTTTTTGCAGAATGTTGTATTTCTTTTCCTGATAGCATAAAACAGCATATAAAAGCTGAGGCCAAACAATGAAACAGCAGTCTAAGAGGTTAAGGACCCTTTGATCAAGATATTAAAGGTTTTGTTCACAGATGAACTGTTGTGCTTCCAAAGTTTTACGTTAAAAGTTAATATGCTTAAGATAATCAATCTCAGCTGCACTAGACCTTCAGTAATTTTGTTTCTATCATCAAACAAGCCTTATGGGGTTGAATATAGTGGTAGTTCATAATGAAGCACTTCATACAGAAGCAGCTGTCTCCTCACCTGTTTCCCAGCCTATCTAGAGGCCTGGAGAAATTCTTCAATTTAGCAAGCAAACTTAAGTCATTATTAGAAATGACAGGGAAACCTGATGAAATTGTACTTTCAATTGGAAAACAAAATTGCAATCAGACCAACATGATTTCCTCATGGTCTGACCATGCTAATGCCAAGTCGAGACATGGGCAAATGTATTTAAAAGTCATAATGGAGTATTACCATGCAATCTCCTTTTACTGGCCCTTATTAATATAAAACTTCAATTTGCATGTAAATGTGGTCAACTTTCATATCATCAAAATACATGAGGCCTGGGAAAGTAATGAATTGAAGTTTGATGCGGCAATTACTGACGTTTATAAAGAATTTTAAAGAGGTCATTCTAGCCTTGGCTGAGAAAATGAGGAAATCAACAGGGAATATTGTCAATATAGCAACAGTGGGAGTTGGAGTCAGTCCCAGGTGTTAGAAGGCCAGATGATGATTAATAGAGAGGGAGTATGAAGCCTTTCACCCAGAAGGACTGGGCTGGACCTGAGGCTCAATAACAGAGATCTCATGAAAAGGTTCTTGCCGGGTTCCCACTTTAGCTGCCTCGAAATGTGTTCCAGAGGGAATAAAGTAGCAAGTGTTTATGAGAGAGAGCAGTGCTGAAGGTTTAATTGGGCTCTACATCCTTTCAGCTCCCTTCAGTAGTTGATATGCAGTTTAACCTTTTTTTCCCCACCTCAGATACTCCAGTGCCACTGGGATTTTAATAAGGCACTAACTTGATAGCTTGGAAAAACAGTGAATTTGTTGCTAAATTGAGTTAAACTGCCTTATTGTGTCCTAATGACAATTTATAAATCTCTTGGTTTATAAACAGAGCAAACAAAAATATAGAAAATATTTTCATCTTGAACATTTTTTTAAAATCTAAAATAATGGTAAGCTTTTTCTCCCCTTCTTTCACTTTTCATTGAAAGATTTCAGATGGAGGAGAAATTTAAATGAGTGCAAAAATCAATGCAGAAGTGAAAACAGATCTATACAATTGTTGTGCTTCTTTAAAAGCAGATCCCAATTTTATAAGGCAAAAACATACTAAAGAGTTAATAGCCCTGCGGTATCTTGTGTGAGGGGGTCAGAGCAAGGAGGAACTGTTTTTTTATTGACAATGCACTAGCTATTGAAGTCTCATCATCACGTAACATTGTGCATTTTGGTGCAATTGTTCATACAAGTCTGAAATAAATTAAGCATGTCCAAAAGGCTGAGTTTCCAAACCAGCAGTTCCTGATGCACACCTAGCAAAGGTGTCAGCAATTACATGCAAAACCCAAAACAGTGAAGTATCAGGTCCCAGGTTTCTCTTGCTGGCCCAGGCTGACACTTTATGTGTGGCAGTAGTGTGCTGTGGCTTAGTTTTCTCATCTATAAATAGAAATATATAATGTGTTTATCTTCACAGGATTGGGGATGAAGCTTAATTAATAAATGTTTTATTGAGGACTTTGGGATCTTCAGGTGGAAATTAATAAATATTTTTTTTAATTACTTTGTATATTTTTTACTGTTCTCATCAAAAGCAAACCATATAGCTACCAAACTCTTTCTTCTGCACAAATAAAATCAAGGTCACTGGTAAAGGTCAAGGAATAGTAAACAATGGTATAAAAATCAATTCATCTATAGAACAATATTAATTTGAGTTTTCTTAATACCTTCTATTCCTGTTTTCTGCTTTTGTTGTCAAAACCTAATTTTTCAGTTACACTATTTCAAATATATCTCTAGATTAAACATTTTAGGTTACATTAATTAAAGTAAGATAAACAATTCTACTCAAGATGCCTTGAGAGGCATCTCTTTTTATAGATAGAGAATAAGCTTCAATGAGTTTAACAAGTAAGCAAAGAATCTGACCAGCACTTTGAAATGTTATTATAAGAAGTATTTTTATTGTCACTTCCAATTTTCATAGGAATGCGTTTTCAGGTCTGTAGCTCAAGTAAACATTTGAAAATGTTCAATGACACACTGAAATTCTCAGAGCAGAGCATCTCTTTCCCTATTACTTTTCCAGGCTTATAGACAGATTATTGTCCCAGGGGATGGCATGGTAAAACAATGTTTATATTTCTAGAACCCTTGAGACTCCTTGGCCTAAACATTTGTAACTCTCAGTAATCTGAATGGTAAGTGATAAAGGGGCTGCCATTATGACAAAAAAAGAAAGCTGAAAACATTAAAGAGCAACATTTATGGTCTGCTACACTGTTTTGGTTTCCCAGTCTCTTTCCTGATAAATTTACAGGATCTGATATGTATTTGGGGAAAGTTGTAATTTTTCATTAGGACTGAGAACAAGAATGAATACTGAAAAATGAAAATAGCAGGAGTATAAGGAAGGTATTTTAAGCTTTACATAAACTTAGGAATTACCATCTATTTTACTACTCTATGAATGTAGGGTACTTTTATGTAAAAGGATGGTCAATCATTATTAATGTGTTTGAGCCTGCATTAACTGCTATTTTTTCAATGTTTGACACCATAAACAGTTAAGAACACTTATCTTGGTAAACAAAGTAAGAAAAGTATTTTTTAAAGGACAATAGTTTTATGATCCTACATTGTAACTCTCAAAAAGCAAGTAGAAAAGGTAAAACAAATCATGTATATCAAATCTAAAGCCTGAATCACAACTCATCTTAGATGAATGATGAACTAGAATTGTGGACAAAACAAATTCTGAAAACCCTGGACAACATTTTTGGTTCTCTAGCCAGAAAAATATTTCTGCAACATAATACAAATTAGGGAAAAATATAAACACTGTTGTACATATAAACATATTTTTGAGAATTAAGTAATAGTATAGGGAAAGATCATCAGATAGTAAAATGCTACATTTGGGGAAATTTCATGCAAAGTGACTCATTGGTGGCAGACCGCAGGTTCTACAGATAACAACAGTCCAAAAATTTGTATCTATGGAATATGGGAAATAAACCTGGGGACTTTGTGCATCAAGCACTGAAGAGAGGACTGAGAAAGTAGTGACATTTTAACACAAGTGCTGATTCTACTTCAGAAGAAAAATGACACTTAGTTTCATGGGACTAGACTAGCATAGACTCCTCAGCACTGCTAATTATCATCACCGAAGGCTAAACTGTGCACCATCAGAAGTACCTGGATTGCATATCCTTGAAAACGCTCTATGTTACAGTTCCCATTCCCCAACATGACACCATGACTGGTGACCCTGCCACCAGTTCTGGGAAAGCATATCCCAATTTGTACTTGTAAATGGGTCACTGAGCAGCAGAAACACAAGAGCCTTGGAGCCAGGAGGAAACCCAGTGGGAAAAAAACTAGTGGGAAGAAGCAGACAGAGACTTCTAGTCATTATTGATCAGATTATTTATTCATTCATGTTATGTGGTCAATAGACTGGATCAGAACTAAATACAGCTAACAGGGACCAGAAACTTGCATATGAGCTTACTTACTACCCTGACCTTCATAAATGATCTTAATATAATCTGCCTGACTAAAGAATTTCCTCCTTATATTCAATCTAAACTTCCCCTCTTTAAGTTTTAACCCATTACTCCTTTTCCTATCACTACAGTCCCTAATGAAGAGTCCCTCCCCAGCATCCCTATAGGCCCCCTTCAGATACTGGAAGGCTGCTATGAGGTCTCCATGCAGCCTTTCCTTCTCCAGGCTGAACAGCCCCAACTTTCTCAACCTATCTTCATAACAGGAGGTGCTCCAGTCCCCTGATCATCCTCATGGCCCTCCTCTGGACTTGTTCCAACAGTTCCATGTCCTTTTTATGTTGAGGACACCAGAACTGCACACAGTACTCCAAGTGAGGTCTCATAAGAGCAGAGTAGAGGGGCAGGATCACCTCCTTCGACCTGCTGGTCACACTCCTCTTGATGCAGCCCAGGATACGGTTGGCTTTCTGGACTGTGAGTGCACACTGCCAGCCCATGTTCATTTTCTCATCGACCAACACCCCAAAGTCCTTCTCCGCAGGGCTGCTCTGAATCTCTTCTCTGCCCAACCTGTAGCTGTGCCTGGCATTGCTCTGATCCAGGCGTAGAACCTTGCACTTGGCATGGTTAAACTTCATGAGGTTGGCATCAGCCCACTCATAAGCATGTCAAAGTCCCTCTGGATGGCATTCCTTCCCCCCAGCGTATCAACCGAACCACACAGCTTGGTGTCATTGACAAACTTGCTGAGGGTGCACTCAATCCCACTGTCCATGTCAGCGACAAAGGTGTTGAACAAGACTGGTCCCAACACCAATCCCTGAGGGACACCCCTTGTGACTGGTCTCCAGCTGGACACTGAGCCATTGACCACAACTCTTTTTGGGCAGCCATCCAGCCAGTTCTTCATCCACCGAGTGGTCCATCCATCAAATTGATGTCTCTCCAATTTAGAGACAAGGATGTCATGTGGGACAGTGTAGAACACTTTGCACAAGTCCAGGTAGATGACATCAACTGCTCTACCCCTGTCCATCAGTTCTGTAGCACCATCATAGAAGGCCACCAAATCGGTCAGGCAGGATTTCCCATTAGTGAAGCCATGCTGGCTGTCACCAAGCACCTTGTTGTTTTTAATGTGCCTTAGCATGGCTTCCAGGAGAATCTGCTCCAAGATTTTGCCAGGCACAGAGGTGAGACTGACTGGTCTGTAATTCCCTCGGTCACCCATTTTCCCCTTCTTGAAAATGGGGGTTATATTTCCCTTTTTCCAGTCATTGGGAACTTCACCTGACTGCCACAACTTTTCAAATATGATGGACAGCGGCTTAGCAACTTCATTCACCAGCTCCTTCAGGACTTGCAGATAGATTGATTTCATCAGGTCCCATGGCTTTGTGTACGTTCAGGTTTATAAGATGGTCTCGAACCAGATCCTCTCCTACAGTGGGCACAAGGTCTTCATTCTCACAGTCCCTGCATCTGCCTTCCAAGACTTGGGTGGTTTGGTCAGAGCCTTTGCCAGTGAAGACCGAGGCAAAGAAGTCATTCAGAACCTCAGCCTTCTCCAAATCCTGTGTAGCTTGTTATCCCAAGAGCTTCCAGAGGGGGCCTACGTTGTCCCTAGCCTGTTTTTTATTCACTGCATACCTATAGAATCCCTTCCTGTTATTCTTAACATCCCTAGCCAAGTTTAATTCTAACTGGGCCTTAGTTTTCCTAATCTGGTCCCTAGTTTCCTGGACAACATCCCGGTACTCTTCCCAGGAAGCTTGTCCTTGCTTCCACCTTTTATAAGCCTATTTTTTTCATTTGAACTTTTCTGTCCCAATAACCTTACAGTAAACAGAGTAAATAGAGAGCGCCTCTCCTGTGAAGACAAGCTGAGAGTGCTGGGTTTGTTCAGCCTGGAGAAAAGAAGGCTCCGGGGAGAGCTTAGAGCAGCTTCTAGTGCCTAAAGTGAGACGAAAAAAAATCTGGAGAGGGACTTTTTACAAGGGTATGTAGTGACAGGACAAGAGGGAATGGCTTTAAGCTCAAAGAGAGTAGACTTAGATTAGACATTAGGAAGAAATTCTTCACTATGAGGGTGGTGAGGAACTGGAACAGGTTGCCCAGAGAAGCTGTAGCTGCCCCATCCCCAGCAGTCTACAAGGCCAGGTTGGATGTGGGCTTTGAGCAACCTGGTCTAGTGCAATGTGTCCCTGCCTGTGTCAGGGGGGTGGAACTAGATAACCTTTAAGGTCCCTTCCAACCAAAAGCACTCTGTAATTATGCTGATAAAATAGAAGAAAAAGACAATATTAAAAACCAAAGAGATTGAAAGCTAAATAGCATTAACTGTACCTAGGATCATGAAAAGCTGTAATCACTGCACCTCAGCTTTCTCAGCACTTAAATACAAAGGTACATAGGTAGCACAAGTAAACGTGTACATACGTACAGAAGTAGCACAAACAAGGAGAGATATGGAAGACAATGATTTCTCTGCTTTTTTTTTTTCTCTCTGAAACACATAGATTAGTCTACCAAGATAAAGAAAGAATAAACACTCGCTTTTTTAAACTGTTGTAGCCACCCCTCACTTATTCTGTGATTATTTTTTCCCTAAGATTTTTCTATATTTAACCGTTTGGTTATTTGTGGGACTTACTCTGACTACAGAAATATTCATCTGTTATCTTTTCTCAGTCTTAGCCAGGAGCTCTGTGTGTCTAGAAGCAGAATATAGATTTGCTTCTAACTGGCACGATAATCTCATTGCTATCGTTATGTCACAGTTTATCAAATTGGTAATTTGTGAATTACTGATTATCATCACTTACATTTTGAACCACTTTGGAAATTTGAATCTTTGAATTTCATTTTGGCTCAAAACTGGCCATTAACAGTTTAGTCTCCTTCCTTGATTGCCTCTGAATGAGGAAGATTGTGTTGTGTGTTTTTCACTGATTTCAAAAGGCAAAATGGAACAGTCATCATCTGTGACAGTTTAAGTATGACTTCAACATTAATGATATTTGGATTAATCTCCTATAATTTATGTGGGCAAGAAGTTAATCACAAAATGTTTGTATTCTTTAACTTTTTTCTAACTCCCTTTGCCCAACATATCTCTTTACAGGGCACACTGTCTTTTCTGCATTTATTGCTATTGGCCTAAAAGGATCCATATAATAAAATAAGTCAAGATCTTCTAATTGGTGAGTTCATATTTTGGTAAATTTCTAAATATATATTGTCCACCCACTGCAATGGAATTTCTTGATATCCAGTTTTCTGATTGTATGTGCTATTTAAGACTTTGTTTGAAGTAATATGAATGTGCGGAAGAGAGGAAGATAGTAAGAGGGAAACATGACTTTTTCCTCTGTCTTGTTTATGCTACATTAGGAAACCCAAACAAGGATTGAGCTGGGAGTGTGAATCTGGGAGAAGTTTTGGACAGTCAGGATGAGGACAGCAGAGACCAAGTAAGCAACAAACCTGAAGCGCATGAACTTCCTGGGGGACGCTGAAAGGAGCAGGATCCCCACTTGAAACAGAAGCCAGACCCATACCCAATATGCAATGTGAGGGACGATGGAAGATTATCAGATTTTTCCTGTTGTACCATGAGGTACTGTGGGATCAGTGAGAGGCAACAACAGTTGCCAGAATGGAAATAAGAAGAAAATACAAGAATGAACACGGTAGGTGAAGGAATATTGCTTTCAACCATTTTGTTTACTCCCTTACCCCTAAATGATGAAATTATTTTATGATGATCTTGCATTCTGACCAACGTGAAACCAGCAGGAGTAGTTACACTATTAGATACTATTGTTTCAAAGAAGACTTTATACAGATGACAAGTGTGAACCAAGTGTGTAGCCCTTCAGTGCAGTTTTCTTGTGTGGTATTTCTGGGTTTGCTGGTACTATTCACAGTCATACAGTGTCACTAGAATATTCTGTAACACAATAAAAATTGAAAACTTGATAACATTGATAAATGAAACACATATTAGTTGATATTTGTATTGAACTCCATATAAAAATAAATAAGACAGGGAATTCTGTAATGATTGCATTATTCCTTTTCATATTTAATTCAACAAAACCACTCTGGTTTAGAATCCACTTCTTACAGATATGACAATGTCTTCAGAATTCAGAACTACTTTGTAACATAAACCAGTGTGTTGCTATCAAATTGAAGTTGTATGCTGCCAAGCAGCAATGCCTTTGTGGATAAAATAGTTTTATTTTATTCTTTTGTGCCAACAAAAAGACATCAAAATAATAAAAATAACTTTAATATTAATGAATTCTATTGAATTCTACATTTTCATTACAATTTTTCTAAGGATGAAATCTACTTTTTAGTTCTGCAAATATTTTTCATGTCTGGTATGTTTGTCACAACTATATCATCTCCAACACCAGAAAAAGAACCTGTATATCTTTATGAAAGATTTTGCTTCTTATTCGTCAGTATCAGTTGCACTCATTTTCCCCTTCTTACTTTTCTCAAGCTTCACTGCATCTTAGGTTCACTGTATTATTTTCCTATCCCTTCCTTTTTTTTTTCTACAATCCTTTTTTAATCTTTCCTCCTTTCTTCTATTAATTCCTGTATTTCCTAATCTTGTCCCACTTTCTCACCCTTTTGAATAAGGGGAAAAAGTTTGTTAGCAAGTACAGTTCTCTGTAGAAACTACAGATAAGGGAAATAACAAAGGGTATTTATGCAAAAGGCTCTCCTTTGCATGATGTTTAACCCTTCAAAGATTGGTGTGGCTGATGTCCGTGCAGTTAACAGGGAAAAAACTTTGATAGTCCAGAAACTTGGCCAGCTTAGAGAAAGATGTGGAAAAGAATACAAGACAATTGATAACTTTTATTATAAACATTTATAAAAATATTTTTACACTGAGACCCTGACACTGTATAATATATTTTTACATTAAGAATCATGCCCATTTCACCTGTTTCTACTGGCATGGCACATTTAGGTTGTGGGTGTTTTCTATAATGTAAAGAAAATGTCTGTAGAGGCACCAGCTAAGTCATCGTCAAGAGAAGGCAAAATGCTAAAGAGAAAAGTTTCCATCTAAACTTTATGTGAGTTAATTAGACTCTATATTGCTAAAGTTTAGTTACTATTACTACATATAAAACTATCATTTTGATTAACATTACCTGTAATGCTTTGCAATGTCTTTCTGCCTAGAGACAAACTTACATGAGTTTATAAACAGGTAATCCTGTTTTGTTATGATTTAGTTTTTACTTGTAAGAAACTCACCTTCTTGCAACACTGATGACATCAAGAGGAATTACTGTAGAATACAAAGGCACTGCGTTTGTGTTGACAGTCTCAGCAGTGTGTATCACTGAATTTTTAATCTGATGAGATGTATGTGTGGCTAATGTAGTTTGCATTTAAAGTCCTTGGTACTCATTTATTGTACTGAAAATTTGAAATCAAGCTTAGGTTTCAAAACAGAAAAATAAAGGTTAAGCAGAGAATTTATAGTTAATCAAATCCAATGGAAACATTATAGACAAGTTGCTGTTATTTTTAAACCTTCTGCTATAATAAACATGACTAGTTGACACCAAACCAAGCAGTGATGAGAATAAGTCGAGTCTCTCTTCTAACAATGGAGTCTAATTTATAATCATATTAATTTTACATGAGTATAATAATGTATTTGTAGTTTAAAATAATACATATTATCAGGCCTCAAAATATGAATTTGATAAATGATTTTCAAACATTAATATGAACACAAACTCCAACCTACATTCACAAATACTCTGCTGCTCATAAAGTTTGGAAAAACATCAATGGCCTTTCCATTCTGAGACCAGCTATGGAACTTCCAAGGAAACATTCAAGGAAACAGAGAAAATTCCCAGGTTTGGGACAGTTCCAGTAATATGTGAGAAAGACTGCCGGCAGATGAGAGATTTTTTAAGATTTCTGAGATGAAAATTAGATGAGATCAAATATTCAGCACATCAGAGGAGCAAAACGTCCTTTAGAAGATTTCTGTTTCTGTTGTGTTTTACAAACTAGCCGACTTTATACAATGTCAGTAATTTAACACACCATAAATAATATCCAATGCCACAACATCCCACTTAAGGCTAATTCCACCATTTTTGTTAATGTTTCTTCTTCTCTTCTCGTTGAAACAGAGTGGAGACAACACACATTGGTCACATTTCTTTGTTTCATTTCTGTACATAAGTTTATGTTATTGTGTGGATGGCAAAGTGTTCAGGGCACCAAATCAACAGTCAAAGTGTAACAGACTTCATCCAGAGCAAAAACCAAATTCTCCAACTATCATCTACAATAAAACACCTTTGTGGTCCTCATTCACTTCGACTGCTGAGATTTAATTAAAAAAAAAATAATAATCTAATCACAAACAGCTATTTTGAAGCCAGCACAGACACTGACAGAGAAACTTCTGATTCCCTGGCCACAGTGAAAGACTGATTTTGACAGTTATAGTAGAAGCAGGGCTCAAATATGATGGTCCAGCAGCAAAAAATATGTGAAAATATATTCAAGAGCAGTTCATCCGGTAGTCACCCACCAAAAGAAGCACAAGATTTACACAAAGCTATAGTATCATCACTTTATCTGAAAATGTTCAAATCACTGTGTTGGCTATTCTGACTCACAACATCATGCTTCCACTTAGTAATAAAAATTTTCTGAGGAGACAAACGTACATGCCCTGCAAAAATCAGCAACAGGCACATAACTCTGAAGAAGCCTGTGTATGGTGGAGTCAGCTTTAAGATCTTGTTCTAAGCTGATGTTCTTGCCTGGAAGCAAGTTTTTTAGCTCAGCATAGTTCTGAAACTTTCAGGGATGGGCTTTGTAGATGTTATAAAGACCTTAGAATGAACAGTTGTGTCTGTTCTCCCTGGATATTTTCTAGTTATTTCCCAACAACCATAATTCTTGAATCTTTTTTTGAACAGCAAAAGAGTGTATCAACTTTTCTACTGTTCTAAGCAGTAATATTTAAAACCTTTTCTTATTTTTTAATTTTACATTACGGGTGGCAAAAGAGAGAACCCTACCTGGTTAAATGTAAGACTTATGCTTAGACTCAAGTTGATGCTTGGCTTGGTAAAAAGCTGACAGAATGTCGTTCCTTAATCAAGGCAAGTATAAGACAACAGTAAGGCAGTGCCTTTCTGTTGGTGAGATTCATGCTTTCTTGAAGCCATAAGAGTGACAGAATTAGTCATTTTTCCCTTCACTTGTGTTCTGGATGTTTGGCTTTATGAGAATTGTAGTCTCAAGTAAGTTATGCAGAGCATTATCCAAGATGTAGCTGCTCTAAAAGCTTGCTTAAACCTGGAGTAGGTTAGTATTTTCAGATCAGAAATCTTTTATATTTTATGATGAAGCAGCTAAGCCTAATACGATGTTTTGCTAGTCCTGAAAAGCTGTTGCTGTCAGTATTTTGAGGCAAGCAGACAAAAAATATCTTTTGAAGTACATGAACAGCTTAAGCTTTTGACAATATCATGCTCTCATAAAGTGTGATCATTGTTACCTTGCATGGACTAAAAAGAGTATTGTTGAAAAAAGTTTATTAGATCTCACACCACTAATTAGCTGTTGAGAACTGCCAACTATAATAGTGTGTAGCACACACTTGCAATTTCTTGGTTTGTTTTCCTGTTTGCGCTACTCCTAAGTCTGACCTAAGAGAGTGCCATGCTCAGAAGCACTGATGGGTTTGTGGTAGCCACTCCTTTTTATTTCCTAGTCACAAAGTAAAGCATTTGGACCAGATGTATGGTGTAAGATGAGCAACTCATCCAATCAACCCCAAACACATCTAAATAAAGGAATCTGCTTATACTTTCAATTAAGTGGGGTTTCTGATTTTTAGAGATCAATTTACCTGGACAAAGAGTTTTAAGGCAGAGCTACCATTAGAAGTATAATTCTTGAAAGCAAAAATTCTGAAAGTTATCAATAGCTAAGGAGATGAAACTCATTCTGAAGATGTCCAGTGTGAAACTAGTGACAGCTGGAATTTTAGGTTTAGCTTAAGCCTCAAAAATAGTTCAGATCAACACTCTGAACTTCTAATACTTTACTTTTCTTGCTATTATTTTTACTTTTTGTGTATCCAGTGGCACATACAAAAGTGAGTGTCTACATTCTTCCATTGAGCTAAAGAATGATTTTCCTAAATGTTGCTTAAGTGATAGTCCATAAAGGCACTATCATACTTTTGGATCCAAAAATCAAAAAAAAAAAATTAATGAAATTAGACTTTTTTTAAGTTTTGGGGAATTAGAGAGGCATTATGTGTGACTGAAAATAACAGTTGAGTTCTATAGTTGAAGAATAAAAATGTCTGTTTTCTGGAAAACATAGGCAAAAAAAATAATGAAAATATATATTGTCATTATGATTACCTAAATTCCCCACATCATCTAAATAGCACAGGAAAGCAGCATGTGGGAAAAAATAAAAAGCAAAACAAACAAAAAAAACCCCAGGTCTTTAATTTAGCAGTTCTTCTTAGAGTCTTTACAAAGTAGGCAAATATTGGAGAAAATTTATTTTATTCACCCACCTGCAGAACTTCAAAACCTAAAGAGTTCAAAATGCATGAGAGAAAAACATTTTTCAATTAACTACAACACAAGAAATAAGAATCAGATTTCACCCACTGTAACTTGAACTATGCAAGTTTTGTCTCAGGTGAGAATCTTCTTTCAAGGCAATTGTTTTCCACACATGTCTTCATGGATGATTTAAAGTAGAGAATAAGGATTTTGGTTATCCCCCAAGATAATATTATTGGATCAATAGGATTTACTAGTATAAGATATTGTATCTGAGAAAGGTGTATATAATTTAAAATGTTTTTTGTCTATCTCATAGGATTCATGCTGTGGTAGTTAAGTGTGCCACTAGATCTGGAAAATATATGATGTCTTTTTCTTGGGAAATTATAGTCCCTCAAGTAGAAAATAAATTTTACCCTCCACAGTACTGTGGTTATTGTTTAGCCAATTAAATAATGTGTTAATATAACTCCTGTGAATTTTCAAATTTTACGACTGATATTCCTGTTACCCCATGAGTCCTCAAAGGTAACCAGAAGAAAAATATTCTTAATTTGAGAATAGAAAAAAAAAAATCTTGTTTAATGAAGTTTTTAAACTTCATATTTTATTCACATTTACTTCATAATCAAAAATCATTTTGATGTAGAATGTATGAAATACTTAATTAATTAATTCCCTTGTCTTGGATACATTTCATAATACATAATATCATTTGAACACTAAATTCTTAGAATTGTAAATCAGCAAAGCCACTACACAGTGCAGTACAGCAAGCAACAGTTAAAAAAAAAAAAAAAAATCCTAAACCCTGCATTCTGGTGATTGATACTGTAATTTTTTCAATAGAGACCTCAGGCACTTTCAATTACACCCCACTCCCTTAGCTTTTCAGCTCCCATATGTCAAGAATACAAACAGGTGAGAGGCAAAATTTTCCCACCTCAGGTGGGACAGCTAAGTGAGCTGTTTCATATATTCTGTATTCTCAGAAAATCTCTGAAGTACTGGAAAATTCCACAGTTAGAAAGTGGTAATACTGTCTCCTCAGACTCATATGTGAAGGACAACAGGACCATCAGAGAGTGATTTTGATCTCTGTCCTGCATTTGAGGCTTTATGTGGGTAATATCCTGTCCCCTGTGCTACAGACCCTATTGCCAACAGCAGCTTGTGTGAAGGTCATTGTTTGCCTAAAGGAAGAATTTTTTTTTACTTTTCCTCAATACCGCCATGAGCCAACCCTTCCAAGAACAGACTCTGCTGTGTAAAGAAGTAGAGAAACACCTGCTGATAGGCACAAAGAAAACCCTCTTACCCCCCAAGAGTGACATGTGTAGCACTCTGCCACATATGGTTCTCTAAGAAGAGCACAGTGAAGACACCTAACTTCAAAATACCCACTAAGCAGGGGAGAGGACCTAGGAGTAAAAAGATCATGCCAGAAGTCTCTGTAGAATGGTGATCATGTTCTCTCTCATTAAAAGCACTTACTATCCCTCTTTATCATTAGTCTTGATCACTTCAGTGAAATGCTCTATTAAATTAAAAAATGAATCTGAGAATAAAATAAGGCAAATCAATTTATTTCCTTAACATCATGACAGAAATTTTGTAAACTCCACATATAAATACATTTGAAGTCCCAACAGCAATTTTTTATTTCAGATGCTGAAGTTGTCCTGTTAGCAGCAAACTTCCCATGATTAACATCCATTAACAGGTTGCAAAAAAAAACCCAAGCCCTGAATTTTTTTAGAAGTCGGAGATATTAAAGATGCCAGAAACCTTCACAAATCTTTTTTTTTTTTTTTGGGGGGGGGGGGGGTTCTGCAGGGTATGGTGTCCATAACAAAATGAGATATTCTTAACATTTTATTTAACTACACAAAAATATTGCATCCTATTCTGTACAGGAAAGTTGAGTGAAGATATATTAACAAAATGTTTCTGGTCAATAATTACAGTCATTCACTCTGAAAAACTAGATTGTTAATAGGGATTTTTGCCTGCCTCCTGTTTTGATAAGACAACAAATATCCCTATTTAATTTCATTTCACTTCACTTCATCACACTTAAGGGTAAGCTACCGTCATGGTTTAAGCCCACCAGGCAACCCAGAAAACCACGCAGCCATTCGCTCACTCCCCGCCTACTAATTCCTCCCCTTGCTCCCAGAGGGGTGGAGAGGAGAATCGAAAGAATGTAACTTCCACAGGTTGAGATAAGAACAGTCCAGTAACTAAGGTATAACACAAACCACTACTGCTACCACCAATAATAATGATAAGGGAAATAACAAGGGAAGAGAATACAACCGCTCAGCACCCGCCGACCGATACCCAGCCCGACCCAAGCACTGATCTTGACCTTCCAGGTAACTGCCCCCAGTTTATACAGTAGGCATGACGTGCTGTGGTATGGAATACCTCTTTGGTCAGTTTGGGTCAGGTGTCCTGTCTCTGCTTCCTCCCAGCTCCCCCTCCTCCCTGGCACAGCACGAGACTCAGAAAGTCCTTGGTCAGAGTAAACATTACTGAGCAGCAACTAAAAACATTGGTGTTATTAGTGCTGTTCCCAGGCTGAAAGTCAAAAACACAGCACTGAAGCAGTTACTAAGAAGAAGAAAAATGACTGTTACTGCTGAACCCAGCACAGCTACATTCCCCACTAGCATATTTTTATTGAATTCGTCTTCATTACATTGGAGAAGTAGTTGAAGCAGTCTGTCATTTCATTGTTGTATCTGAAGTTATTTTGGAGGTGTCAAACAACAGCAGGCCCAGCCATTTCTGTTCTTCCTAATCTTTCCGACAGCTGTCCTAGAAATATTGCATACATGCTGAATCCTTGTCTCCTCCTCTGGCTGATAGAAAACCAGTTGCTGTAGTGTGTTGCTGCTCACACTCTTCTCTCTTGCTGTTGACAGAATCTTGCAATGAGTTCAATGAAATTGCTTAGAGTTCCCACATCTGAAAACCTAGAGCTGGTCATGTCAGATGGTGTCAAAATTTTTGAGAAGCTGAACACATGATCAATGTAGGATTGCACTGCCCTCCTTTTATCAGTGATGTTACAGATGGTTTTGATTAGGTCATACGCGCCTTTCTTCTCCCTGAATCTGCCCTTTAACTTTATGTGAACCTTCATCATATGGACAAAGTCTTTGTTCTTAGGCAGAATCTGGAAGATGTTATGATTGTAATAACACTTTGTTATGCTGTCTTTTCTTTACCGAGGGCAAAAAGATTACCTTTGTCCCCTTATTTTTCTGGCTATCCTGACAACAGTGCAAATTTGTCACATGAGATCAGCTCAGATCACCATTTGCTTTTATCGGTTCTCATAATACATTAGCTACTGCTGTTCCTTCCTTTAAAAATAAGCACATACTTGGGTCTTCTTACTCAACTGATAGTTTTTGCTCTGTTCTCTTTTTGTCATCACCTTATGTGATGAATACGTATGATGAAGCATGGGGACTGATGCATTCAACAAGACATTTAATATTAGTAACTTTAAACTCTGAGATGATCCTAAGGCCTACAGCCTGTCACAGCTTTGCAGATTAGCTGGCTCACCATACCCACACAATAAGAAGCCATGACCTAAAATTATCTTAACATATAGATATTATCTGCAAAAGCAAAAATGAAAAAGCAGTTGTATGAACATTGATAGATAAATATAATTATCAGAAAAGTGTATTCTTTATTTCATTAAACTACTCTACTGGATTCTGAACTCATCCTACTTGTTGGTAGGTCATGGTGTTCTCACTTCAATATGCAGGAGAAAAAGACAGTCCTTCAAAGTGGTGAAATGAGAGAAAACTGGATGTTGATATTCTTTTTCAAAAAAAAATTGCATTTGGCTGAAATTTCCCTTTCTAAATTACAAGGACCTGAGCATTGTTATGGACTTCTGGTATGATTATACCATAACTTGGGTAGCAGAATTATCCTGATTATTGATTCAGTTAATCCAGGTAATTGGCTTGAAGATGTACGCATGATATGTCTAGTGGCCTGTCACTCCTAATGACCAGTAAATTCTTCAAGTTTTGTCTAAACTTTGTCCTCCAACAAACCAGCTTGGTTTGTGTAATTAACAAAGCTCTTTCTTATGTAACTGTCCTAGCCAATAACCTTAAGAACATTCCCGTGTAGTAAAGACAGAACCTGATGCTCCAGTCTCACCACAGCAATTTCTTATTGCCAGCTTCAATACAGTCAGATTCAATCATTAAATTAAAAACCAAGCCCATCTGACATTTATGGCTAATGAGAGTGGTTCTGGGTAGAAGCAAATGTTGCTGAAGCCTGGGAATAGCAGGACTTAGGGCTGTTGAGAGTAGCATAGATATAACTATGCCCACAGATCACACAAGCAGACACTATGTGCGCTTTGTCACTTCCTACCACCACATTATAACTTTCTGGCATTCTCTATTTGCTGATAACTCCTTTGTGGGAGTACTTTCTATTTCTATACTGTACCTAGCATTCATAACTGAGTAATTACAATAGTGGGAATTACACTACTCCTAGCAGGAGCCTGAGTTTGTGAATTGTCAACACTTACTTGGAGTGGTGTCAGTAGTGATGCCGAAAACAACCAAATGCTCAATAAATTTTATTCTGCACTTGGAAGCAACTAGGGCATTGTACTTGCATTCTTTATGTGACAAACTACTTTCTAATGCATTAGTAAATGAAAAGATATATCTATCAGGAATAAATAAATCTTAAATAATCAAGTCTAAATAATAAGAATACAAGAGGTGTTTGGGTTTTCTTTAAAGATACCTTATTGTACTCATAGACCGATCAAATTAATTTGTAATTAATCTTGTAATACCAGGAAAATTTTACAGGTCTGGAAGAGTCTTACACTGATCTATTAAAAAAAAAGAAAATAAAATAAATTATTAGTTGAATACAGAAATAATTTAAATGAGAACTTTGGCAGAAATGTTTAACACTGAGGTTAATTAATTGTAAAGTGATATAGTAGAACTAGAATGGCTTTGGTGGGAGGAATAAAACAGAATCCCCAGCAGAGAAAGCTACTGTTGTTGTTCTTGTTTTCCCTCTCTTCTCTCTCCCTTACAGCTGGCTACCTTCACTTCAAAGTCCAGGTTTCCTCCTGGCTTGTACCAACACAAGTAGTGAATGATCGACCCAACACATATCTTCAGGTCTGCCTTGTAGATATGTTCTTGTTAAGCATGATAGTTTGCATTCATTACAGGTGTAGCTGAAAAAAAATTCAAAAGGATGTGATATATAAGAAGTCATATTAAATGATTTAATAGTTTCTTTGGGGCTTTAAACTCAATGCTGTGAGACTATTATTTTCTTATGACACATGTGGAAGGAATTTAACCTATTTCTACAAACTGCAAGTATCTCCTAGTCATACCACTTTCCACTGGAGCATGCAAGGCCATTAAGTCTTGTATTTTGTTGCTAGAAGATATTTCTGTTCTCAATTTATATGCATACTACAGACAAACAAATGTACCTGCAGAAGAACTTGATAAAAATAAATTACGCATAACCAAGAGTTATTAACATATCAGTGTGAAACTTCAGCAAAGTCCTTTAGAATAATGCTACATATGTCATTGTAAATACATTAATTTCAGATATTTCAACTCTTATTTACAGTTGAATTAATTTTAAGTCTTAGAAAATGAAGACATCTTAGTCTCCCTGATAGAAGTAAAAATTCCTATTTTACAAACTAATAAAAAGTAATTTTTTATATTTGCTTTCTGTCTTTTTTATTTTCATCAGCATATTTACAGCTGTGATTTATGGAAGTGGAGAGGTTTTCCCTCATTTATGATCTCTAGATTTGATTTATAATATTACAACATAGTTGTTTAACTGAGTTAAGAGAATTCAGCAGCTTTCAATTCTTTGTAAACATATCTAATGTTTTCAGTCCCAGGAAGATGTATTATCATGTGCTTGCAATTGTGTTCAAACAGCCAACAATAAGAGGGTGAATAAATATGTCTCCCTCCCAGACAAGAACTAGAGGAGTCACATACTTGTGTGGCCTTGTTCTCTTAACTAACCAGGGCTTTTACATGGAAGAGGTCAAATGTTCTACAGCCAGATGTAACTTTCTTCCCAGTGTAGGGCTCAGACTGCATTATACACTGAGAGAAAATCCCTCAACCGTGTGGAAAGACCAGCTGACTGGGAACTACATCTGGTGAATCTGGGAGGAGGCAGGAGTTTCTGAGGTCCCTCAGCTGTCCCTTTAGTGGCTGCCTTACTGAAAAAAAAACAAAATAAGCAGAGGACAATCTGGAAAATTCTGAAGGGGACTACACGGATTACTCACACGTCCCGCCTGACTGTTCATGTGAACTTTTGCATAGTGAATTGTGACAGAACTGTTGCACAGAAAGCAAATCTCTACAGCTGATTCCAGTTAGCCACTAAACTTTCCAGAGATTGCTTAGAGTAGGGGAAGCTGAATGAGAGGGTAGGGAATCCTTCTTCAGGATCCAGCTTTCCAGCTTCAAGATCTAAGAAGAAGAGAAACAGTAAAAAAAAAAAAAGAAAAAAGAAAGAACTAATAAAATAAGAGACTGTATATTAATGAAGGTCCAAGAAGAAATATACTTGTTAAAATAAGACTCCAGAAAAAAGCAGTTTGGGGATGTATTTCTAGGAGCCTTTGCTGCTTAAGGAGTAAGAGAACCTATGAGAAAAACTCAAAAGCTGCAAACTTTACATTGACTTTCTTCTTTTTAAGAGGTCTGGCAATTCTTGTCTGGATTCTTCTAGTATTACTCAAAAAATTAGACTAATTCAGGCAATGTAACAAGCTCAGGAAATAGGGAAATGTTGCAGTTAAATCTAAAAGTAGAAAAAAATACTAATCTGAGAGGATGTTTCTTATCTATTTCACAACACAGCTTAGCATTGTTATGGATCAGGAAAGGACTAGCAGATTATTTATTTTTTTATTTGTGGCAGTTTGTGATAAACCTGTTTATAATGTGCTGCCCATATTTCCTTATTCTACTTAAGTTTTAAAACACACCAATTTGTCACTAAACCATTCTTTATATACAATACCTTCTTGAAATGTTGGTTTCTGGTTTAGAGCATACTGTATTATATATGACATGAACAATTCATAACATAGTTTTCAATACTTCTCCCAGAGCTTCTGAAAATATATCGCTCCTGATTCACTTTTGCAGCTGCTCAGAAGACATCCCAGGCAAAACTATGAATAAATGTTTTATGATCTAAAGTGAATAATGACTCTTTCCTCAACATAAATACCTCCATAAGTAAGAAGAAATGAAAAAGTATAAACTAATTTGTACTATTCCCACAAAATAGTTCTTTAATATTCTGGTAGTATAATTGATTAGAACCATTATTTAAAAGCCTTTCTAAGTATTCCGAATTTAACGAGTATGATTTACAGCTACTCCTGCCTGTAGAACGAATCTTATATGAAGCTGAACTACTTCACTTAATAAAAGACAACAACTATTGCTCATGTTAAGCAAAAGAAAGCATGAAAGTGTTTAAAGGTTTTAATGGATTTTTCCAAAGCAGTAGTATATCAAACACTACAAATTGTGAATATATTTGGAAACAGCAGGTATTTGTTAAAAACACATCACATTTTTCATTTTAGAACAACTGCTAATATTAGAAATTTTATTAATCTTTTACAAAATGTTCAGAATTACTTCCTGATCAGCTTTGTACATTTTAAACATTTAGCAAATGCTATTATTTTTCCATATCAATTTAAGAAAACTTACGAATATGTTGCATTTAATTAATTAAATTTTTGTACACTTAAGTACATTAAATCATTACTTTCACTTCCAGGTTTGCAAGAGTTGAACTTTCATTACATCCTTAGATTCTTAGGTTTTTCTCAGTCTCTGACTACTCTATCCAGATTGGATATAAGGAAGAAGTTCTTTGCTGTAAGGGTGGTGAGGCACTGGAATGGGGTGCTTAGGGAAGCTGTGAATGCTCCATCCATGGCGGTGTTCAAGGCCAGGTTAGACAGAGGCTTGGGTGACATGGTTTAATATGAGGTGTCCCTGCTCATGGCAGGGGGGGTGTAACTAGGTGATCTTAAGGTCCTTTCCAACCCTAACTATTCTATGATTCTCCTTTATCATTGCCTGTGCAATGTCATACAATTGTCATACAATTTAGTTCCAGTGCTTTGGAAAATTGCTTCCTAACTTTCAGTTCTTACATCGGTATTATGTCATGGTTTTGAATATAGATTAAACTTTGTGCTGAATGTTTTCTACTTAATTTTTCTCTCTGGCTTTCATTACAAAGCATACATTTCCTCTCTCTTTGCAAGCACATAACTCACATATGATGCCATTATCTATTTCTTTCATACTGCAACAGTAAAAATCTTCAAAATTTTACTCATTCATTGTATTTTGGCTTTCTAAGAATCTATCCAAATAATACAAAACCATCTTTTGCCACATTTATGAAAAATTAATTCCATAGTTGTGTAATTTTCTCAAATTTCTTACTTAGTGATGTTTGTACAAGTATTGGTAATCATCCTCTAAATTGCTTCCTCATATTGTCTGGAATATTTTTAGAGTTGGTCACAGCTAACCACAAGTTGGGTTTGGGTGTTTTTTTTTTTAATTTTTGGGTTTAATTCAAACTTATTATTTGTTCATTGATTAAATTGTTTTCTACTTGCCAGAATCACTTTTCCAAAATGTAAATCCATCATCCAGTGATTTTTTTTTCTTTTCATTCCCCTATTTCTCTTTAAAATAAATTATTTGAAGCTGATATTCATATGTAGACAAAATGCGGTAGTATGTGATACTAAGTTTTTACTAACATGCATTTGGGATAACTATGTTATTAATGAATAGAAAAGTCATGCAGGAGCTATATTAAGACAACTAAACTCAGTGGCAGAAATATTCTTTGTGATGCTACTGTTTTTCCCAGGATATGAGGACGTGTGTTGTTCATTGGCTCGCTTGCAAGGGAGATATATGGGACAGTATCACAACTAACTGAACAGGAACAAAAGACAGGAATTGCACAGTGGCTTGTTTTGAGTAATTTGAACTCCCTGCAGTAAGCAGAGGCTTGTGACATTTCTCTGCTTCATTCTACCAGAAGCCACAACCCAAAACCCAAGCCACTAAGCTTCAATAATCTTTAGTTCAGGGAGAGAAATACCAAGTGATACCTTTCTACTTTTTTTTGGTATTGTTGCAAGACAAATAGGACTGAATTGACATTGAATGATTCCTTTAATTTTTTGTATATTTTAAATGTTCTCCCTGTTCTATTAGTCAGTGAAACTGCTTTCTTCAATTATACATCCTGACAGATTTCTTATTAACAAGGAAATAATCTTTTAAACAGTTTACAGTTTCCACTGCCTTTTTTTCCTGACTCTTAAAATGTTTCTCAGGAAAGTTTCTGTCATTGACTATCTATCCATTTCAAAATCCCAAATATATATAATAAACCAGTGGCATACTCTATTTGCATGCATGCTCATATAATAAAAAATAGATCATGACACAGGTCTTATATGAACACACACATCCCCTGTTGAATATGGGGGGGCGGTATAGTTTAAAATTTGTCTTTTTATTTTATGTGAATGAGAGTGAAAGCTCTGCAAGATTAGAGGAGACTTCACCATGAAAGACATATGCTAACTTTTTTCTTGTTCCTTTCTTACTTATTCTGTACTGGTGCTTACAGAGCATTCATAAGCTTCCAAGAGAACCTGCTCCTGAGTTATTAACGGTTCAGAAATCTGTGGATATTTTCTTAAAGAAAGAGGGTCATGTTTTTTCTCCTTTCCAGTTCTTCTAGCTCTTCTTTTCTTGAGGAAAGGAGCAAGGAATTTAAGCAAGAGGGAATCTGCATCCTGTTATATCAGTCTATGCTATTAGCTGCCCTGCTGCATGCCACATAAAATCCAGAAATTATGTAAAACTATAATATATAGGAGTGCTATTTGCTAGAATGATCATGTGCTTTATTAGGCAAGACACACATTTTCATTTTCACCTTTAGGTTTCAGTGTTAAGATAATCAGGAGCAATTAACAACCACAGAGATCAGAGACAACTTTTTTAAAATGAGATCCTTCTTTATGGTGCATATTTACATGACAGCTTAAGTCAGAAAATGTGCAGTCATCCTATGCAGCTGGGGCATCATATTGTGCTTCAGAAGCTGAAGTTTACAAGAAGCATAATGATCTTCCCCATACTTTTTGCAGGAAAAAAAATAATGTGTGGTTTCTAATTAGGTTGTGCTTCTTGAAGGGTTGTGGTTTTGTTTGGTTTTGTTGTTGTTTCTTTTTTAATGCCTGCTAAAAAAGAATGAGGGTTTGATTGTCTCTATATTTAATGTTATGCAGATCAGAAAGTAATATAAATTCAGGGATACAACAATGGGTAGTGGTTTTCCTAATCAAGCCTCTGCTTGGGTACTGCATCCCAATATTTATGTCCCTGGAGATGTTACTAGTGCACAGTATGGAGTGAACAATCATTCTAATGCTTCAAATTTTATTCTCATTTTAAGTGCCTGAGTTTATTTACCTCTTATTTGCCATTCCACAGAGGTACTCCTGGGTTTTGGACCTGGAAATGAAATTGTCTTTCAGTGAATGATAAAGACCTCTAAGTTGCACAAAATAAGTTGTATCTCATTAAATGTTGCAGAATGTTTTCAAAACCTATAGCGGAGCATTGTTGATGCTGGTTTTATCGCTAAAATGAAACATATTTATTCAACAACAGCTACCTGTGCATTGTCAAATTTCAAAGACAGAAACCTTTGTCCTTTAAAATTAGCATGTTTCCCAAGTTAAAAATAAGACAGACCAAAATTCAGCCTCTGCCCAGGATATGGTCAGAGTTCTCTCTGTGCAGCCTTTTACTTGTCCTCCAGGGATATCTTAGATTCAGCATAAAGTATTGATAGTTCACAAAAAAGAAGTAAAAAGGCATAATCCTTAATTTTTCTATCAATCAAAGATGCAGTGGCGACAGAGTTAGGATTTTTGTCTTAAAAAGAGATTGCAGAAAAACAAATTACCGAGTTTTCAAAAATAATTAAAAAAAAAAAAAGAAAAAAGAGACAGATCTGTCACTCAAAAAAACAAAAAAAAAAAAAGGAAAAAAAAGACAGGAGTATTTTGACAAGATACTCTTTAAATAGACTGTTTAAATTTGCTTCATTTGGGCAAGGTAGTGTTAAAACTATCTATTCAGACTTCCTGCAAAAGTAATAGTTGATTTCAACTATTTAAGTTGAAATACCTGTACTACTTGCTTGGCATAATGATGGAGGATGTCAAAGGGCATTTCTAAAGCTCAAACAAGCATTAATAGCACTTTCAATATTCTTGCACGCAGATTTAAAATCTTCGTTTGAAATCTTTACGGAAGCCAGAAAACTTGGTCTTGGAACCATTCTTGCTCAGACCCTGGAGGGTGAAAAGAAGATCATTACACATACTCCTAGTCTGCTGACTTAAGTGGAATGAAATTATGTAGTCTTTAAAGTAATAGAAATGCCATTTACAGTCAGGGCCCTGCAGCAGTATGACCCTTCTTTCTCAAAACTGTAGCTATTGGCAATGCCTGTATGAGACCCACGGCTTAGACTCCACCTTCTCTCCTCATTACAAATGACCCTCTTTGTAGTCCTGGACCTTCCATGTTTTTGACAGAGATGCCACAGAGCCAACTGCACAATGCATGAAAGAAATGAGAAAATACCACATTTGCAGAAGGTGTATTTAAAAGTCATTCCTGTGTGTCAGGAGACTAAAGCAGTCATTTCCTGCTCTGTGCCTAACCCATGTACAACACAATGAACAAATTCCCACAAAGACAATTTAAAATATTAGGAAATGATTAAAAATACATACTTGAGACTAGCAATTTTATTTTCTTTCAAGTTATAAAAAACTTGTTTCTGTGAAAATACTCTCTTTAGCTGTTGTTCATTCATCAGGGTCTCTGTTGTGAAGATATGGATGAAGATCTTTCATCTTTTGAGTTAAAGTGTGTAAACAAGGCAGTGAAAGAACTCTGTCTTTTCCAAAGACTGGCTACAATATTGTCCTCCAGGAACACTAGTCTTGTACCTGTAACACATAGAAAAATCAGATAATCCAGCTACCTCTAAAAAAGTCCCTGATTTTAGAGATTCAGTGATCACTTTCATAAAAGCAAAATTCACCCATAATAGCTTGGTGGAACTTACTAAATCCAAAGTCGGGCTTTGACTTTTTTTGATTAATTTAAGCTGGCAATTTTATTATTGATAGTGGCTTCAATGTCTTTCTTTTTGTTCATCAGCCAAAGACACTCTGACCAAGTTGTCTACAGTGCCAAATACTGACATTAATGAGAAATATAGACCTTCTGGACTTTCAAATTCAACTTTACATTGGATATTTTCAAATTTTAAAAATGTGACAACCTTTTGAAAAATTTTGTTTCTATTTCCAAAAATGTGGCTGTGAAAACAAGCTTTGCAAAGTGTAATAGACACTATACTGAGGATTTTACAGCCAGATAGATACAATAGGTCTTTAGAAATAACTTCTTTTAGGTTAAAATCTCTGAGTCTAATTATGAACTCTTACACAAGACTTGCTTATAAACTAAACAGAAAGCAAGCAGCTAACAGGACCTTCTAAGTCTTCTGGAACCACACAACAGACTTGAGACAAGTACAATGTGAATTAGTTGGAGATTACACTACTGAGTGGTTTTCAACGTTCTCTGCTCATGCTGGGTATGCTTAGGGTTTAGAAACTTTGGGAGGGGACTCCTATCACCCAATTTCATTTTATATACAGTTTCTATCTATGGTTTCATTTCTAGCTATACTCAAACTAGATAAATAGGCTGTACCATAGCATCTTTTTCCCACAAGTGTCAAGTTCTCACCTTCTCACCAGTTTAGTTGTACCTTGTAGCTTCACAAATTGTCTTCTGAAAAAAAAAGCAACCACCCTTTCTTCCCCATTCCGACCTCTCAAAAAACCCTAGAAAATTTACTTTTCTATAACGTATTTTATATATTTTCTAATTTCTTATGTCCCAAAGAATGGAGGTATAGAACTGTACTCTAGTATGATCAAAGGAGAACTGTATGAGACATACTCAGTTGAGCAAATCCAGTTTCCACCAGCTGAATATCTGCACTAAGATACTATGTTTCCGATGATATCTGTCCTTGACCATATGCTATTAAAAAATCATAATCATAAATACTTGCAGCCATTCGCATACTCCTCCCACTGCTTCAAGCCTACAAGATATTTGCTAAATCCAGAGAAGTCTGGATTTAAGATATTGCTTTCCTACTTTCTGTTCGCTATCTGATTAAGATGCACACCAGAAAACAACAATCATTTCCAATGCTGTTTTTGTAGTTGCAGGAGAGAATTTATTTTCTCTGTCTTTAATGGAAGGGGCTTTGTATGGAAAATAAGCTTTCAATTACCATGTGCCTCAAGCTGTAAAAAGTGCTTGAGAACTGTTTTGTCATCATGGCACACTGGCACAAACTCAGTCTTTCAGAACAAGATAGAAAAGTAAACAAACCATGTAAGAGGTGTAGCCTAAATATAATGGACCTGTTTCCATACTTAAGAGACCTTGTTGCCACTCAATTCAAGAATATAACTGTGAAATTCCCTTTAATGCTAGTTTGAAACTATTGAGTGTCTTGCTGTATAGTTCCAAAGTTAAATCTCCAAGTGCTGTGCCCCAACATCCATATCTTCTGATTGTATTGAACATTTCCCTGCAATTAAATTATTTCCCTTAAGAAAGCCTAAAGCCTTTAAAGCAAGAGATGCTTTCATAAGATGCATAGAGGATGAGGGAACCTCAAATATGTAATGTAAGAAAGATGATCTCGTTAGAGCCAGAGCTTGGTCTGAGTCTTATGCCTTGGGAAAACATTCTGAAATTTTCTCGTGTTTTTAACAGTGCTCAAACTTGCAAGAGAAGGTTAAGAAATCTAAAAACCTTAATCATGAAATGTTATAGCTACCTGTAGAAGATGAGTCTGAAGTAATTGAAGAACTAACTGTAGAAAATAGGGTTATATTTCATTTTCTGAAATCTCCTGATATCTAGTTGAGGGGGGTGGGGCAAAGAGCCTGTGTAGCAATAGTGCACAAGGAAAGCAATGTGTTTGCTAAGCTGATCAATAGCATAATTAACTTAGCAAAGCAAAAGACTGATCAATTTTATTATTGATCAGCTTAGTAAACATGTTAGTGTGCCTGTATAGTATGGCTACATTGTGTCTATTAGTATTTCACCAGGATATACATGCTTTGAGTTATTCAAATTAACTTGCAACAGATGTATAGTGTTTGTCCAGGACCAAAGCAGAGATAAATGGAACACACTCTTGCACAGAAGGAAAAAAAAATGACATTAGAATTATATATTCACAAAAGTATAATATTTAAATATAGAATGAAAAATAAATCTTCTTTTGTCACCTTTTTTTTTATTTTACTGAGTCTCTATGACAGATAGCTGTATTTCTTAAAGTAATTCCATTCCTATTTTGACTTTTTTGGAAAACCTAATGTCTTAGTTCAACAGAGACATACAAAACAGTTACCCTACAGTGCTCCCTGAACTCTGAAACAGGACAGATTTTTTTTTTTTTTTCCAATGGCAATATAGACTTAAAAGCCATTATTTCAAAACTTATGTAGCTTATGGGTAAAAAAAAATTGAACTGGGATTGTATAAGTGAGTTGGTGTTATTCAGTTGGATCCAGATATAATCAATCAACTCCTGTTCAAGGTTAGATGTCTGTGAATTCATTTTTAAAGCAACTTAAGCATTTGTTTGTTTGCTGTGAAAAAAAGGACTCCAAAAGTTTTGTGTTTCAGAGGTTAAATTTTAAATTCATTGTAGAACCATTTATATGTTTTTCCATAAATGAAAGGATTTATAGCTTTAGATATGCTATCGACTCTGATATTACCAGTCCTTTTCTGTTATCTATCTCTATCTTTGTCTTTCAATTTGTCTGTCTCTTTCTATATAAATTCAGTCTACATGGAACACCTCTGGATTCAGTAAAATTAAATAAAGAGTGAATTTTTCTTTCAGTTGGTAACAGTGCTCAGACACCCATGCAGTGTCTGAAAATCTGAAATAACTTTACTGATACTAGTCCAGAATGAATATTGATTTCCACATATAAATCACAGAGTAAAGAGTCCTAGCAACAGGATGACCATGAAGTAAGAGTGCAATACCCAGAATGTCACAAGAACTTATAACCAAATTGCAGACAAAAATGAGAGATGATTGTGACCAGAAGATACATTCAACCTAGGTAGCAGACACAGTAGTCCAGATGTTTACTAGCACTAAGCTAAACCATAATATGTCCCTTTCCTGAGTGTTTTTTCTGAAGGACTGTACGAGGTATTATAACCACCCTTATGGAGGACAGAAAAGGGGAAAGGCCAAATGCCTTTTGAGGTATGCCTTTCTTGATCCTACAAGATTGTGCAGATTGTGCCATTGTGTATAAAAGGCAAGTTTACTGTTTTCAAAGAGGCAACTTTTCATTTTTACTGCCTGAGTCTTGCCTTTAAGTTTCTGCATCACAGATCAAATTCTGTATATCTCTGAAGGTTTCTATTATGGATTTATGCTAACTCCCTTTATATGTTTGAAATACTTTTTTTTTTTTTTTTTGATAATGATTTGTATTGGTCTATATCCTAGAATTCCAATACCTTATTTGGGGAATGTGGAAACATATTTTAAAGTCTTGATTTTCAGTTGCACTGTCACTCATATGAGTTATTTACATCTACATGTGTATTGAACAGCCCATCCACATTTCCATTATTTCTTTCCAGCTGGTACTTTATTTCAACTTCTTTAAAGTCAAAGTGTGGCAGACTTGCCATCCATCATTGTCTAAGAGCTCTTAATTTGGCTACGGAGAGTGTGAAAGAAGGTTGAATGCTGTGCTAAGTCACAAATATAGGATCAGACAAGCCTTTGCCAAGTCTCTCAGTAATTATTAGAGCTCTCTGAAACCTGCTAACTTCAGTTTGAATGAGTTCAGGTGAAAATTACTCGTGCTCAGTTTGTACATTTTCAAGACTTCTAGCTTTCACATCTCATTCTGAATTAACATGGAACCAAAAATTCAAGTGGGATGTTTTGAATGCCTGAAAGCATTTCCATATTGTTCCACAATACTCCCTTGTATCTCTCAGCCTCAGAATAGAAAAAAAGCCATTGACACAACAGCAATTAGGAAAAATTAGCATTTTCCTTATTTCATAATCTGAAAGGGCAGAAACAGGGAAACCACCTGGACATGAAGATGTACCTTACCTAAACAGGATCAGAGGAAGGTTCTTACCCATCCTGTACCCAAGTGGTACTGGAGGTTCAGCCACACAGCAACACTGTCCCCAAGACTTTAACAAAGAATATTGTAAAAGTCTATCCACTTCCTGAAGTAGCTGCTTCCCCATGCAAATTTGCAAACATGCACTGAAAGTCTCACTGTGATCCTTTCTGCTAGGAGAAGAAAAATAGAGGTTTTTGACTATAAGGAGCATAGGTTAAAGAAATCCGATTCATACTTGAATGCCTGAAGTCTGTTGTAATTGAAACCTATCCTATTCCTCTCCCAGATGCTGACCCTTTGCTTGCTACAGATGTCTTTGGTACTGCAAAGCTAAAGACCATTTCCCAGATGGGTGCGAGTAATGATAACGTAGGGAACATTTCTCTGTTTTTTTTTGGTGGGGTTTGGATTTTTTTTTTTGGTGTGTTTTAGGGTTTTTTTGTTGTTTATTTTTTCTGGTGTAGCCTCCGCCCTGTTAATTTTATTTTACCTTGAACAAAATATAACATTTTTGTCATATTCATGGGCCATTTAAAACATGTGATTCTATGATGGTACTAGAAGACACATTGACTTCTTCTAGAAAACATTGACTTCTTAATTCAGACCATTCCAGCAGTGATATTTTCCTCATCATGTGACAGACATTAAGTCTTTCAATTCTCGGAAGTTTTCAGCAGACATATTTGCATGGATGGATGAAAACAGAGACAGCACCAATTTGTCCGTTTTCAGCCCAGCCAGACAAAAGTCAGCTCTGGTACAGAACAGAGGCATAGGCACAGAGCAATCTAAGCTGCATGCCTCATCTTTCAGCACAGGTTATTAGCTCAGATCCAGTGACTCATGAAAGCATCTGCAGGTCATACTAAATTCAATTCAGATGATTATCTTCCATTAGAACAGTAAAGAATTTGACCCAGATTTAACTGTTCCATTTTCTGTAATTTTTACAGCTTCTCTCCTTTTCTCAAGGTTGGCTTTTGTTTGTGGGTCGGATTTTTTTTTTTTTTCCTTAGAGGTTCATTCTGCCATTGACATGATCTGGCAGTAGACAACAGAACAGCAACAGCTGGCACTAAGATGCATTGTTAAGCATCTTTACTGAGTGAGTAGAAAATGGGTGTCAAATGCTCACACCAACACAAACAGCAGTTGAGATCAATACTAAATTTCACACTGAGTTTTATTTGTTCTCATTTGACGTTTTTTTAGAGGCACTGAAAATGATGTTGAAGAAGAGTGGTTTTATAGGAACACCTTAATATGAGTCAAGCCTCACTACCAGCATTTAACAATTATGATCTCCAGATGCTTTTCTAACATTTTCTGAAAATTTTTCCAAGTAACCACAAAGGGTATATAGTTGAATTACAAAGCATCACTAGGGATATTACAATTCTCTTTCTTAGCTCCTTCAGTCTTTGTCAGTCTACTTTACACCTAATGTTTAAAGCCATGTAGTGGACTTAATATAAAAAGACATCTTAACCTTACTACTCAGTAATACTGAAATTCAAAAAGGCTTTTTCTTTTACCCTTTCTTAAAATGCTTATGTAATTTTCTTTTTGATTTCCATGAGCTAGAACTCTTTCTGGTTTTGTTTTCAATGCTCTGTCTGATATTGTAGTTTGTAGCACTTTCATTTCCTGAAACAGAAACAGGCTTAGCACTCTTTCTCTTTTCTTAGTATTCAGGGTGTAATGAACTAAAGCTCTAGTCATCCTCATAGTAGTGATAAAACTCTATATGATCATGTACAAAACCAACCAAATATTTTCAATCATATGAACAGTTGTTTCTCACAGTTGTTACCCCAGCCTCCTGCCACAGAGAGCTTTTCTGTTTTTATGTTCTACACATACACATACCTTTCCCTTCCTTTTAAATAGAGCACTGGGCTTTATAATGACCCCTCATTCATCAGCTTCATAGACACCATTCCACATCTTATACTTGATTCTAACTCAAGTGACTATGACTTCACTCCATCTGAAGTGGTTCTAACACTATGTATCTCCTCCACTATCATTCCTGTTATGGCCTGGATTATCGCTTTGGTTCAAGTACAGATATGACATACCAGCATAAGGAATTCTCATTAGGTATAGATAAGCTGTAACATATTCTGAACCAATCTAATAAAATGAACTGTAATATTTTTATTTTGTTTATCTATCTTTTGTTAACATAACTTCTTGTTACAAATTAATGATATTTGAGTATATTTGATAGCTGGAAGCAAATTCCTGAAGTTCACCCATGAAAGAACAAGGATTTAACTCATACACGAATATGAATGCAAATCACATTACACTGGTTAACTTCTAAGTTACTTAAGTTTGCTTAAGTAATCTTAGAATATAGAGCATGAAACAGGCTGGCACAATGACATTTACAAGAATTTACAACAAACTTGCACTTGTTATGGTTTACCTCAGTGTACAATGCCAAAGCAAACTCCCAAATTCAGTATTCACAATATGACAACTTGTTGCCCACGCTATCTTTATACCAGTCAAAAATTATCATGTAGAGAGTGTACAATCTCTTTTTTTTGCCTTTAAATATTATTTCTTTGCCTTTTTTGATCAGTCATCAATAAAACACTTTTTTGTTGTTTTTCTGATACTCCACTTTATTCTAAGAGCATTGCTTTTTCTTTAAATAATCGTTTCCGCTATATTTTGTTGAAGTATATGGCTTCTGAGCATGGCTTCTATCCAGCCAAACCAGCCAACTTCCCCTCAGCCAATTTTTCCTTCCATGTTGAATACTGAAAGAAACTAAAATTATGAAGACAAAAATAAGATTCATTGTAATTGCTTCACACACTTCTCCCACTCTTTACTATCTTAAAAAGTTGCCAGATACTATTTATTCACATAATAGGCAACAGTCTCTGAGTAAATATATACAATGTTAACAGATGGAGAAAAAGAGTAAACTGTCTCCGGTGAGCTCCTTAAAAAGGCACAGATACTAAACCTCTTAGACGAGGTTCCTCAGAGTATCGCCGGCAGTGCCAAGAAGAGAACCAAATTTTCTAACCACCTATTTTTATTTATACTGAAAATTATCCAGGGGGTGAGATGGATAGATAACTAACTAAATAAATAGCTTTTTTGGCATGCCTCAGTCTTAATGCGATATTCTGAGTAAAACAATCTGACTGACACATCTGTGTTGAAAAATCCTTTTGGAGATGTTATGGAACTTGTCCCTATGATGTGATTATTCAAGTTTTCTCCTCTACAATTTGAGATTGGGAGATTGTCCCATTAGAAAAAAGTTGATCAGAGCAAATATAGATTTTTTTCTTTTTTTTTTTTGCAAAGTGGTGTATTTTGTGGAAGGAAAATGTCACGTGTTAGTCACTGAGCATAAGAAATGGTGAGAGAAAGCATGCTACACCGTGTCACTTGTACATTCAGCTGCACTTTGAACTAGATGTAGAAATCTACAAAATGCAATCTAGCAGCCAATTTTATGGTAGCTAAATTGTCATAATCACATGAGTATATCCATGCTATGTTACCAGCTGTGGTAACAAATTCTGCAATAGGATGTCTGGAGGGAATCATGAGTAGCAATTAAGCATAGTATTTAGGAGCTTTGCTTGATTGCTTTCAAAGAGTTTTGGATGATGCAATAGTCAATAAGATATATATTCTATAAAGTTTAAAAGAAATTCATAAGCATATTTTCTCAAGTAGCTGAATTCTGAAAACACACAGGATTTTAACAGATGACCATCAGGATGTGTGAAAGTGCAATTTGTCACCTGATTCAGAGATTTTTTTTTCTCTATAACTTTGTTGCATTTTTTCTGCCCTTAATAAAACTTTCTGAATGCCTTAACTCAGGTAATTTAGCTGGAAATGCCATGTTTTGGATCCTAAAGACACACCCCCCCCCCCCAAAAAAAAAAAAAAAGCAGGAAAGCTAGTATCACTGATACCAAAACTCACAGCAAATAACCACTTTTCATCAGGCTGGCCATATTAGGCAGATCCAAGCCTTTACATCTTTCCAACTTTTCATTGCTCTTTCATTATGCACATAACTGAATGAGTAATGAAGGAAGCCATCTTGGAATGATACTATCTTGCCTTAGACCTGAGACCTTTCGCAGGAAGAATAATGACCCTCCCCCCCCAAAAAAAAAAAAAAATTAAAAAATCTCACTTAAACTGAACCTGTTGCATTCAGCGTCTCCATATGGTAGCATAAAGCTCAATTTATTAGTTAGCTCTTATGTACAAACTGGTCATATAGGGTTTACTTTCTTTAAACACAGCCTACATTACCAACTTGTATGCTGACTGTTTCTCTCCCTCACTGTTGTTTTCCTCTCTTCCCACCACTGAATGTCAGGGTTGCCAACAAGTTACTGACATTAACTACTAAATAGTTTTAAAATGCTACCAACCACAGACACATTAAGCCATATATAAACAGTGCATAAGTGGTGAACCCAGCTTATAATTTGAAAAATACTTATATAATAGCACATGTGTTTGTGGGTGCATGCATCCATATGTATAAGCATTCACAAAAATAAGTGCACGTGTATGTTTAGATGCACACACACACAATCATATATAGGCAGAAGCTGTCAGAAATAACAAGTAAAGGATACATAATTTTAACTCGAAGTTACTGCTTTCTCTACTGGGAGGCTAAGAAATGTTTACATTGACCACAAAGGGCCATGACCTACAGTCATAATCTGGCTTTCAATAATAGTATGTGTTGTATTCAGCTTGACAGGGCAGCTAAATACAGCGGCGAGGATCTCTGTTCAGTTATGCACATACTCGCTCTATGACTACAAGTTACCTGAGGATTATTAATCACAATAAAGAGAGCTAATGGGTATGTGGAGAGGGACTGCTTGTGTCTCTGTGGATGGAATCACGACTGAGTTTTCAGGAGATCCATAGTATAAGAACAAGTGCAGAGTTATTTCAGGCAAACAGCACATATCACTGCTTTAAACTGTTTATGAAAGTCACTGCACATAGCATAGAATGAAGTGCTTAAGCAGTGGCACCAGAAACTTCAGGGATTTGCTTAAAATTCAGTGTGCATATTCCTAACAATTCAGTACATGTCTTTAAAATTTCAGTGCACATCTGTGGGTGAATGCATGTTTTTTAAAGCTCTGCTTCACATTGTCCTAAGGTTCTCCACAAATGGTATTAATGTTAATGAGATCTCTATAGTCCTACAAAAGAGGTCATTGAGCATTACGCTTCATGCAACCATATCATTGGGTTTCAGGTTGTGTAGTAGTAAGCCCTAAGAGATTGCCATTGTAGAAAAAGTATTGGCTGAAACACAAAAGATCTGGAATTTGGTTGAAATCAAATTTCAAACAGTTCAGATGATTACCTGACACTCTCACAAGTTAATTTTCTGGGACAATATTTATCCTTCCCCCTTTGAGATTCTACAGTTCTCCAGATCTCTGTGAAGCTGCTATAGTCCAGGGCATCTCTCATGTCTCCATATTATGGAGCTCATTTCACTGTGTGGTAGTAATGAAAGACAGCTCAAGACAACTCTTCTTTTCTGAGAACAGGAATTCAAGAAAAATTAGGAGCTTCCCCAGATGTTTCTCAAATCAAGGTCTGGATGTAAGCAAAAAAATAAGGGCCATTTCCTTGGTGTGGATAAAGTCAGCAATGTGCAAAGGCACTGAAAATAGTTGTGCTAATATAGCTGTGGGGGAAGGCAAAAAAGGAAAAAAAAAAAACCTAACCAAACTTTATTTTCTTTTTTAACAATCAACCTGAAATGTTGTCATGGTTTAAGTGCAGTCAGTAACACACACAGCCTGCTCACTCACTCCTCCCCCTCCCCATCCCCCTCCCCCCCCAATTCCCAGAGGGACAGGGCGAAAAGAATCAAAGACTGGAACTCCCACAGGTTGAGATAAGAACAGTCCAGTAACTAAGGTATAACACAAACCACTGCTGCAACCAATAATAATAATGATAAGGGAAATAACAACAGAAGAGAATACAACTGCTCACCACCCGCCGACTGATACCCAGCCCAACCTGAGCAGTGAACTAGCCCTTCTGGGTAACTCTCAGTTACATCCTGGGCATGATGTGCTGTGGTATGGAATACCTCTTTGGCTAGTTTGGGTCAGGTGTCCTGTCTCTGCTTCCTCCCGTCTTCCCCTCCTCCCTGGCACAGCATGAGACCCATAAAGTCCTTCGTCAGGCTAAACATTTGAGCAGTAACTAAAAACATTGGTGTTATCAGCACTGCTCCCAGGCCAAAAGTTAAAAACACAGTGCTGCACCAGCTACTAAGCAGAAGAAAAATGTCTGCTACTGCTGAACCCACGACAAATGTCTACTACCTAGGAGTAGACTAAAACACACATCAGTAGAGATATCCACTGGGAATTATCAGATGAGCTTCAGACAAGATGCATTATGGAGAAAGCAGTGGGAAATGGGAAAATGAGTCAAGGTTTCATTTAGAAGCATATCAATTAAAACGCTGAAAGTAAATTGTAAGAATAAAATATGCTCAAAATTCAAATTCTAAACTAAAGTTTGGGGTGGGGAAGGAAAACATAACTATCATTTGTCTAGTGGTAATAGTAAATAATGTCCTATGTCCTCCTTACACTGCCAGGAACACCTGCTGGCGCAACCTTCTGCATTTCAGAAATGTCTACTGGTTAATTTAGCAAACCTAAATAAAATGTTCGCCTCAGCACTAAGTTCCTGAGTTGCTACGTTTTATTTTGCTTGTATTAAAAAACAGCCTTTCAGGGTTTGACCTCAGTTTTTACTCTCTAAAACTTTTTTTTTTTTTTTTCTTGCCTTTTCTTTCTTTCACTTTGGAATCTTTTTTTTTCTCCTTAGTCTTTTGCACACAAGCTGTACACCACCTTCAGCAGCTGATATTAGCAGTGCAAAATATTCAGAGATTTATTATTGTGATATGAAGTGCAGTTCCTAAAACTGTTTTGCTTTTGAGCATATGCAAGCCATTTTGTTTTCCTGCCTGCTATTTTCCCAAAATCCTTCCCTCTCCCTTTGCCTGCCCAGGAATCGTTATGTTTTGGCAGGGTGGAAAAGAAAAGCTATGATAATGCCTGAGCAGCTGAAACCCTCACATGAATAAAGCACTTAAGAAGAAGACTGTATAATTAAGTGAAGACTTGCACTCAAGCCTCCCCTTGCAGCAAGGTGGTTATTAAGAGGAGGGAAACCCACGATCATTACCCAGCAAAGAGTACGATGACTGGCTGCTCAGTGTCAGGCCTCCGGTGGCCGGCTTTGTCACCGGCGCGGAAAGGAGAGTTCACTTTCTGTCAAAACTGGCTTTGCCAAATGTTATCATTTTAAATGCCGTGAAAGAGAGGGAGCTGGGCCTAGGGGTATACACAGCCCCATATGCTGGTGACAGTGATACAAGTGTAATTCTAGACTATTAGAGTGACACATAAGATCATTTCTGCCCCAGAACATGAGACAGCTGAGGGGATTATTCAGGACAGGCTGTCACGCAATAAAATTTTCAGAAATCTGTTAACCCCAGCTCAGACCCAGTGAATATTTTATTGCTTAACACTGAGAAAAAGTATATTTATTAACTATAGAAAGATATAGCCAGGAGGCTGGGCAGATGAAAGGTTACAGGAAGATGAACTCGCTTGATATCCTGCCGTAAAAAGTAGTGGCGTGATCGTGGAGCTAAGGAGAAGGAAAAATACCCTCACTGATCCATATCTGCATCTGAGATAGAAATCACAGATAAAGGGTATGACAGTGATATTAAAAAGAATTCTATATACTCCCATAGTATACAATGGTCGCTACAGCACATTGAGAATTTCATATGCAAACTGATGTTCCAAATTTCTCGAAGCCGATTAGGCTCAGGGAAACTTAGGCAAGATAGATTTCCAAATGAAATGTGCATAAATTGGGAGCTTAAAGCATATTGCTTTCTGTTAGCTCAACTATATTCTTTCAGAAGAAAACACTGGCTTTTTTCCAGAAATATAGTAATATTTTGTTATACTGAAATAACAGTATTTTCTATCTTGCAAGGAGTGCATATTAGCCAAACCCTGATTAAAATTCATAGAAAGCAACACAAAGAATAGACAAGGAGCCTGAATATCAGGTTACTATTCAGCCATTATATAATGTTTGTATTACCTTTTTGCTAGCTATACAGAGGTATATACATACCTGTGCACAATTAAATCTACTTTTTAAAGCTCCTTATTTCATTTGATATGTAATTTTCACTGAAACTGAAGTTGTGTTTATAACCTAATTTTTCTATTCATCATTTAAATGTTCCTTGCGAAAAGGTAAGTAGCAAAAGCAATCATTAAGAAACTTTTACCCTGTTGAGTAAAGTGTATAGCAAATAATGATCATGACGAAGTATTGCTATGTCAGCTGGTTCATCCTGAATGAAAAAGTAAGACTAGGCTTCAATAAAAGATTTCAGAAATCATTTAAGAAAAGCCATTGCTACACGCATTATTAATATTCATATTAAAAACATTCTAAAGTTAGTCTACACAGTTTAATGTAGGTGTCTATGATTACAGGAGACAGCATTTGCCCAACAATGTCACAAAGGTCAATTAAAAAAAAAAAAACATGATATGCTTTTTGAAAACTCCCAACATCTGAATAGTGTGTCCAGGGTGTAAGGGGAGCCCATGAGGGTGTACATGGAGAACAAAAGCAACCCTTCTGCTAATTGACTGAAAAATTAGCCAGGTCCCCCTGTGGGAAGCACACAAGACAGCAGCAGATGGAGACAGCTCGGACACTCTGGCAAAAAAAGCTCCTCAAAACCTGCTGCGAATCTGCCTGCAATTATGGGTCACAACACTTTTCTTGTTTAACAGAATACAAGCAAGACAAACAGGGGATGTGAAAGCTGGAAAGGTTATAAACTGGCTGTAAAACTATTATTTTACACGAGAAACAAGTTCCTTAAACTGTTCTAAGTTATGTGTTACTTGATGAGGTAAGTTTAAATAGCTCCTTGTCAGTGGTGCTGTGAAAGGCTGTGTTTTGAGTAATCTGAAATAATTTGTTTAGTCTTCAACTTACTTTTCCCCTTGTTTTGTGTTTTTATAGCATAACTTTTTCCATCCCCAGAATTACGGTTTGTATACTGGTGATTCTGGCTTAATAGGTTGATAGATGGTTGAAAGACAGACCGCCAATCCAGCATTATAAGGGCCATTTTTGAGTTTGTAAGAAACAGATGTATAAATGTTTACTTTTGATACCTGAGCCCTTTATCACTGTCATTTCAATTTTACTTTTATCATGGTTTCTTTTAATTACAAAATTATCTAATTATAATTTCTTTGATTAAACTCTTGATACAAAAAAAATCACAAATATAAATATTAAGAATCCATTTTATCACTGTCACATACAAAATTGATGAAACTAGTGTTTTGGCCTGAGATATCAAAAATTTTATTTTTACTAGAAATACTGAGAATGTTTTCCAAAGTATTTAAATTGTTTATATTTACTTGTAAAGTTTCATTTAAAGATATATTATTTTCTTGATGCATTCTAAAGATCAAATCCTCTACGTGTTTTTTATTTCACATAAGGTATCATCGTTATGCTCCAAAAAGAAAAAATTATGGATGACAGAGGATTGTAGGGAATTAGCCATTCATAAAATCTAAACAGGAAGAAATTCAAAGTCAATCATTATGAATAATCGATGCAAAATAAATACAATAATGAACATGATAATGAATAAGCCAGTGTAAACATCTGGCTTAAAGTGCATAAGCAAAACTCTTCATTTTATTCCACATTATTTTCCTTCTGTTCCCTTATATGATGCTGTCATCCAAAATACTATGCAATTTCATTGCAAATCTTTTTTTTTTTAATCCCATCACCTTCCATGATGGACTTGAAATAATATTCAAGCCTTATTGAAATTAATAGATATGTACCATAAAAGTGAACCCTTATGTCTTTGTACAGCTTCATTCCAGGTATTGCTTCGTTCCTGTACAGGCCTCCGTTCCTTTATGTCAGCTTCCAGGTCAAAGCCTGAGAACCTGATGATGTAGCTGCACAAAGGTGGTTCCACTTTACTCAGAAGTCATTCTTGCTGGTTACTTGTGTGGATAACACAGGAACGCACAAAAATATGGGGGTAGAACTGCACAGGGCTTAGAAAAGTAGCTTTTATTGGCAAGTAGTTTCCTTTTCTGGTTTTACATATGACTTAACTCCCTAAGGCATTGTAACTTATATTGCTTTTTCTACAACAAGTACATCATAACCGTTATCTTTCATTTCCCAGGCTTTTTGGATCAACTCTTCAAAAGCACAGTATGCTTATTTACACTTTTTGCTAGAGCTTTTCATTCTCCACTGCTGAAATTGATGGCCTCATTCCAGGGAACCCAAGTGTGTGGCACTGACAGTGGCAAGCACAGTGCAGTGGAATCATTCTGACCGAAACAGATTTGCTCAGAATCATAGTCATTCATTTGCTTATACTAAAACTATTTTTTTCTGTTTTCAACATATCCTATGTGCCGGTGGTTTATTTTGTACTTATTAGGTAGCAAAATTTTTTAATGAGTTGCCTACTGATCCTAGAAAGAGGAAAAGTACATGCCCTCTGGTCTATGTTCTGTACCTGACTAGATGCTGAATAGAATATTTTTTTCCGCAAACTTTGAAATTATAATACTTATTAAAATGCTGCACTAATAATGCTAAAAATTATGTTCTTTATTAAGGTGAAAAATAAGAACAGCTTGTGAGATAATTAGAAAGTTGTCCTACTTTGGGGAGGTATCTTCCTGTAATGCAAAGCTTTTCCAGTTTATAGACGCTCTGCCAAAAACTTCAAGCATATTTTTTTAAACATCTGTACAGTAGAAATTGTATTACCTACTTCATCTCATACAGTATGTCTCTATGAGATGAGACACTGCAATTTTCCTATTTTTATTCCTTTGCGGGCAAGTCCTGGAAGAAAACATGAACCCACATCACAAGATCCCATTTGGAAAAAAAGGTTTTACTATGAAAGTGTTTCAATGTACTCTTGTTCCTATTGCATACCAATCCAAAGTGGTTTAGAACTCTTGAAATTAAAGCACCAATTTGAGACTCTATTTCCCATCTCTGATTCAGACTTCCAGTGGCAAGTACCTTAGCTGTTTGTTGCATTAAGTTCTCCATCTATAAAATGGGGACAAGATACACTGCTGGTTATGAGGGTTACAAGAATAAAAATAAGCAGTGTTTTTGTGCTATATTGAATTGATACACCAACTATGATCAACAGAAAAAGGAATGCAAGTTGTACATGGTCCTTTTACCTATGAAATGCATAACATAATACTCATTGGTAGCATTGGTAGCTTTCTCTTTAGCGTCGTTATGATGCTCAAGGTGACCCTAAGTATTGCGCAGGTGTTGAGGAGTCAGACTGTATCCTGCTTGTTGACTGGTATTTGTCTGATGGTGATGGATATAAAAGGAAAACTGCAAATGTGCAGTTATACATCTCTGAGTCATGATGTACTCATCATAAATCTCAGATGGCAAATCTGGAGTAATTCAATTCTGAGTTTCGTTGTTTTTTCCCCCTGAAAGCTCAGTTGGCACATAAGATAATATTCACTTGTGTATGGTGATTAAATAGAGATTTTACTTGTAGTATTCGTAGGTAGCGAGGTTAATACAGAAGCAGTTTGCTTGATTTATGATGTTACTAAAGTGCATATTTTCCTATTATGCATCTAACTTAAACTGGTGATAATCTAGTTAATATCCCAAACTTCAACTTTTCTTCTCTACTTTCAAGTGTGTCAGTGTGATAATTCAGGGATACTGAGGCTTTCAGTGAAATTGCTGATAAATGCAACCAACTTTCTGTTAGTTTAAAAGTGCAAAAAATGGAAGAGAAAAATATTGTAGAATCCACAGCAAAAGTAGAACAACAACCCGTAAGTAAAACTTCTGTATACAGTGCCACAGGTCCTCCAATAACAGCTTTGGGCAGGGAAAAAGAAAAAAAGAAAAAAAAATCAATAAAAAGGAAAAGCTATTTCTGCTCTTCTTTTGTAAACGGGACGTGTCACTGCTATTTACAGACCAAGTGATGAGGTTATGAAATGAATATGGAATCACACTTCAGTGTGCTAACTACAGACTTCTCTTTATAAACAAAAACATTTCCCTTTTGTTTTTCTATCAATAAAGGATGTGTACTAGCTAAGTGGAATCAGTGAAGCAATTTGTAAATGAGAAAATGCATGAAAGAGAAGTAATGATCAATGTTCAAAAAGCAAAGCAAATCAAAAAGAATTAGTGCAGTGCAATGTCTTAAAAAAATGTCAAAAAAAAAAAAATAACAGTACTGGATAGCCAAATTGTCAGTACATCAAACCATGCCATGCAGTTGCTATAATTCTGTCATTTTCATGCTGATCTGCACAACTGCAGCTGTCCGGGCTTTACCATCCAAGCCTTATGGTAGAAGGAGTAGTGGCCAAGTTCTCAATGCAGTCATTCTTGTCTTAGGCAGTGCATATATCTTGTGTTCTTGTGTTATGCCATGCTGCTTTCCAAGATTCTGACTTCAAGGACTGTTCTTTCTCAGAACTTTTTGTTCTGATACTTTTATTCTCTTAAAATATAAAAAGAAGTTTTATGTCTTCTCTAAATCCATCTGATACATCAGTTTCGTTTTATCTCTTCCCAGCCTTACCAAGAACGGAGAAAAGTCAACCAGGATCTTCTGTGGAAGAATACCTGATACCAGTGCAGGCAGCAAGAGTGAAATCATGCTGGGGATGGTGTTTATGATGCAGAGTGTTTTACCCTTTGCTCAGGGATTGTCTACTATGTGCTTACTGAGTCCTCTTAGGCTCCTAGTTGAACAGAAGTGCTCGATCTTGATGAAAAACATCAAAACAGCAAGAAGCTTATGAATTAACATTCTCAAGACTTTCAAGGACTGTTCTTTGAGATGAAAGGCATGTCAGAGGTGGAAAACTCCTGTCCAGTTCTGAGGATCTATAATGTCTGTGTGAAACAGGAGAGATCACACCACTATGAAGCCTTCTGAGAAGTGTGTAAGTCTTCCCTCTTCTCTTACCATTCCCCTTCCCCATCAGCTTCTTGGCTTCATGACCCTGTCACCAGGTTCTGATTGTGGCATTACAGCATTTACTATATTGGCAACCAGTTTGCTATAACAGCATCACCTAGCACAGACTGATTAGAAGAGGTAGTCTGATTCAGTGGCACACCAAAACACCTGTGTTAATTATTCACTCACCACTAAAATAATTAATGTCTCCCAAGGCTTGTGTGAAATATAAATGAAATTCATAGCAGCTCTTTATGAATACTCTGCCAGAAAGCATCTTCAGACTTTCTGGACTACTACCTATTAAAGCAGCCACTTGGGAATAAATAAAATGTATTTTAACTTCAGTTATAAAAGACATTTCTCCAGACTGGCTCTCTTCTCTGAATCTTAAAAAAAAAAAAAAAACCAAACAAAACAAAGCAAAACAAAAACCACAAAAAAAAACCACAAAACCAACTATGAATTAATAACTGACATGTGAAGACAGATTATTTGCAATTGGATTGATTTATGATATAAGGATTTAAGTATGTCTCCAGGGCAACTGCTCTTTGCCTGTAGATTCTTACTGTGGTTTCATAAGGGCAGCACCACAGAGTCTTTTTAGAAGCCTTATTTTCATCATTATTAGCAGAAGTTCAGTGGTTAAATGCTCATGTAGATTTGTGCTGTATTGCTTCTAAACAAAGACTAATAATAATGTGTGTTCAGAGCTATTGCAGATTTGAATTTTAGCAGTTCCAGAGTCCACAAAGAGTTAGATCCTCCTATTTAAGATACACAGGCACCATTTGGAGTTTCTGAAAAAAACACAGCCATACCAATAATCTTCACGATGGGGCTTAGTAACATGCTTATACACAGAATAATGTAGGAGTCAGTCACTGGGTCCCAATAAAATTGGCAATTCAGAGAATTTTGTTGTACTAATGACTAACAGATTATAGGAGACTCCATGAATTGGAGAAAAAGTTCTTTGTTCCAAATTAACAAAAAAGCCCAAAGAAAAAAAAATACCAAAAACAAACCAACACCACAAAAAAAATGAGAAAACATCTAACTGTGAAAACACCATTGAAACCAAAATTTAAAAACTCAGTTAGTGCAATGACATCACAATTCTCCAAGCTGGACAACCATTTTCAAGGATTTTAGGTTAAAATATTTGAATATAGTCAAAATTGATTCGCATATTCTAGTAGGACATACTTTATTATTTTACAGGTCTTAATTGCTAGCATAAGTATGTGAGAAATTATGTGTCTGTATATACGCATATGCTTGTCACTATTTGGGTCTCTAGTCCCAGCCAAAATCAGGCATTTAGAGGTCTGCCTATTTCTAATCCACAAAATAAGGGAAATATGCAGTTAAGACTGCCATTCTTATCTTTCTCCATTGCCCTTATTGTAGCACAGGTGGCATGTAACACCAATCTCAAAATTCTGTAATGTCAAAATAAAAGAGTATGATTTAAGCCTGAAGTGAAAGCATTAGCTGATGCTCTTACTTTGGATTATTTTCCTTACTTTAAATCCTGTGGATTTAGTGGATAACCTTTGGGGCTTTTTTTTAAATTCATTTTTATGCTCCTGTCCAGTATAGAAATAAATATCAATATTATTATTGCAATATCAAGCAAATAAACAAAATGCACAAAAGCCAAAGTTATTAGAACAATTTTAATATAACTAAATGGTGTATTTCTGGTACAGCCTAACCTTGCATTTCTGGCCGTCTAGTAGCTTCCCTCACTGTGTTTCGTATTGGTCATCTATTGATACACCTATGAAAAAAGCAGATTTTGATGTTCTGAGCATTAAATCCCCTGGTAACTAATCTGAAAGACAACCGTACCATTTTGGAGCACCTTCAAGACTTCAAAATTCAAGTTATTTCACCAGGCTACAGCACTGCATCTTTATATGTATTTGTTGAGAAGTTAGCATAAGCTTGACTACTCTCTCAGAATCAGACCTGCTACTCATAAGAATTGCCCAGGCTCTGGTGCTCACTGTAGGCAGAAAACCCAAGCCCATTCAGAGTCTTAGCACATGTCATAGAATTGTAGAATCATAGAATACTTAGGGTTGGAAAGGACCTTAAGATCATCTAGTTCCAACCCCTCTGCCATGGGCAGAGACACCTCACACTAAACCATGTCACCCAAAGCTTTGTCCAACCTGGCCTTGAACACTGCCAGGGATGGAGCATTCACAGCTTCCTTGGGCAGCCCATTCTAGTGTCTCACCACCCTCAAAGTAAAGAACTTTTTCCTTATATCTAATCTAAACTTCCCAGCTCAGTAACTTAGGCTGTGATGACTAGAAGCAATTCCAAAAAAAGTCATGCTTGGCATATCACCAGTCCACTGCAACAGAAGACATTTCTGAAAACTTAGTGACCATTGCTGACTTCTGTGTGATCTTTAAAGGAACCATTATCATACTTCAGTGATGCCCAGTGGCAGGCAGAGGAGCAATGGCTATAAGCTAAAACACAAAAAAATTCACCTCAACATAAGGAAGAGCTTCTTTATCTTGAGGGTGGCAGAGTACTGAGCAGGCTGCCCAGGGGGACCACAAACTCTCCCTTTCTGGAGACATTCAAAACTTGCCTGAACATGCACCTGTGTAACCCGCTCTAGGTGGCCCTGCCTTGGCAGGGGGTTTGGACAAGGTAATCTCCAGAGGTCCCTTCCAACCATAATGATTCTCTGATTCTATGATTCCTATGCCCAAGCTTAGGTTTTCCTAAGCATAGTATGAATAATCTAAAATCAAGATACCAGCGAGTCAGGAGTACCAACAGTATTCTGACCTAGTGATCTACCAAGAAGCACAAAAAAAAGTGAAGGAGAAGAGTTTATTATGCTTGTTTTCTTCAGGAGTTTTTAGAGGTCGGAATGGAAAAAAAAGTTTTTCAAGGACCTAGGACACAATAAATAATCAAATGAAGATGTGTCCACAGTATCAGATTTGCAGATAGGGCCAGTTAGGGTGACTCCAGGTTGTAGATACCAGGGAGCACAGAGCACAAGTAGAGGGGACTTTTTGACTTTTTTTCCTATTATATATTGTAAAATGAGATATCACAAACAGATCTACTGTTAGTATCTATGATGGAACTTGGTAGTTGCCCTAGTGACAGAAAAAGTGATATTGGGCACAAATTCAAACACAAGAGGTTATGTCTGAACTTACAGAAGAGCTTTATTTACAAATCGCCTGAGTTGCCTGGAGTAGTTATATAGTCTCCATTCTTGCAGACCTTCAAAGGCTGTCTGCATATTGTCCTGGACTACTGGCTTTAGGTGTCCCTGCTTGAACAGTAGGCTTGGCCCAGATGACCTCCAGAGGTCCCTTCCAATCTCAACCATGCTGTGATTTTGTGACAGATTGTCAAAGAAACAAAAGGGACACAGAAAAAATGGAAGATCTTTCCTCCTCAACAAGAGGCTTGGAAATCTCAGTGAAAAATTATTTGAGAGGTGGCTCAATTACATTATTGTATCTTTATGAAGAAGAAAGGAAACATTTTTAAGAGCTTGGTTGGTACAAAAAGAATCAGTTGCCAGCATCTGGAATCTGGCAAATTCTGTGGCTAATTTTGTGTTTGTGTGAGAATTATTACTAAGTATTGGAAGTAGGGCAGAAGAAAAGGTGCTAAGGCATCCCTGAGATCTTTCAACTCAAAAGTAGATGCCTTCCTGTCACTGGAGTATTAGAAAAGTGTCTATATTAAAGAATGCGCTCAGTACTTGCATAACTTGAAGAAACAAGGCCTCTCCAGTAGTCTGATAACTCTAGAGGACCTTAAGTTCCATTCTGTGTATCTGTAGCAACATGGTATCTTTCTGTAGTAGAAGACATAGTTAAGTAATAGTGAAAGCCATGGGATGGACATAATGAGCAGAAAACGTGCTTTGATAAAATTCGAACAGAAACTAAAGATCACTTTTTTTCACACTTTCATGATTTTTTTTTCTTTTTTTGCTATTGTACCTACTGTTCTCAGACTGTGTTTAAGTGAAGAGGTCCAAAACCCAAAATGTCCAGGGTCTGCCTTTCCTCCTTCTGACAGGGTTCAGCCCAAAGCT